>NW_023396798.1:0-117907 GCF_011125445.2 Fundulus heteroclitus
AACCCTAACCCTAACCTAACCCTAAACCCTAACCCTAACCCTAACCCTAACCCTAACCCTAACCCTAACCCTAACCCTAACCCTAACCCTAACCCTAACCCTAACCCTAACCCTAACCCTAACCCTAACCAACTCCCGTCTCGATCCAAAACTCCTACACTTAGGCCAAAAATGAATGGGAGTCTATGGCAGCTATAGGAAGGGGAGGGGCTAGAGCCACCAAATTTGGTGACAAGGTGGGAGGGGCTGGGGGACGTATACACACCAAGTCTGGTGACTGTACACCTTATGGTTCGGGAGTTATTGAGAGTGTACCTGTTTTTCAAATGAATGGGAGTCAATGGCAGCTATGTCTTAGGAAGGAGCCACACCCACCAAACTTGGAGCGTTTGTAGGTCCCCCCCATGGGTCCCTCTGAGCCCAATATGGACCCTGTACCTCTTTCACTTTTTGAGTTATTGAGAGTGTACCATCGACTTTTCTGGTTTTCATCCCTTATCCTAACCCTAACCCTAACCCTAACCCTAACCCTAACCCTAACCCAGGGGACCTAGTAGCGACAGAGATATTGGGCATCCCGCGACCCAGGGAGAGGCAACGCGAGGACTAAGACCCCACAGAATTCCGCAAGAAGCGAGGTACATATATTGGGCATCCCACGCCCCAAAGGGAGGCAATAAGAGGACTAAGACCCCACAGATTTCCGCAATAAGCGAGGTACGTTTTCCGCAGAGTAAGCCCAATGGCTGGGATTCCCGTCAGCAAACGGACGGTTGGGTCTGTCTCTCTGGCGGCTGCAAGTAATCCGACCCTTACCCCATTCCATATCCTGACCCCTATTGACCCCTAGCTAACCCTAATTCCCTATTTCCTAACCCCAATCCCACTAACAAACCTAAATATAAACCTAAAATAAGGAATTACTAAATGGAAAATTTTGGGATAAATTAAATCTAAATTTAAGAGATATATAAGGAACAGAAGGACGAGGGATTTTTCAAACTCAAATTGGACACAGAGGGGAAAGGATCAAAAAAACAGAAAAGCTCAGAAAAGCGTTGAATTAAGAAACAAATTAAACTCATTTTATTGGAGGGGTAAAGAAACAGAAAAGCTAAGGAAAGCATATTGAAAAAAACAGAAAAAAACAGAAAAAGGAAAAAATACCAAAAAAATATATAAATATACCTACCTAGAACACCGAAAAAAACCCAAAACCTGAAAAGCAAAAATACTTACCTGGAAGAAACACAAACCTGAAAAGAAATCAGAAATACTTACCTGGAAAAGGAAAAAACTTACCTGAAAAAAGAATACTTACCTGGAAATACTTACCTGAAAACAAGAATACTTACCTGCAAAAGAAAATACTTACCTGAAAAAAAGAACACTCACCTGGAAAAGGAAAATACTTACCTGGAGAACCTATAAAAGGAGAAAGAATAGACATTTACACATAAGACACGGACGCAACAAGACCTGAAGAAGACATATTAACGTCGAAACGTCGTCGACAAGGCCGTCCGTAATTTAAAACAAGGAACAGAAAAGCCAAGAACGGCAGAAATTAGAGAAACAGATAAAAACAGATAATAAGAAACAGAAAAGCCAACAAAGGCACATATAAAAGAAACAGAAAAGAACAGAAATACACAGACAAAGAAAAGCTTATAAGCACACTATAAAAACAGAAGAACTCCAGACAAGAGACAACACAACACCGGACTTGACATGAGAAAACTTTATTATTAGATAGCCAAGGCGACTGGGGATGGGAGACTTGGTGGCTGACCGACACCATGATGGCCAGTGCCTTCCAGTTCCCCCCTTCGGGGGGAACTGTCATATCTTTGGTTCCCTAACCCTAACCCTAACCCTAACCCTGTGACGTACACTCACCTACTGCCTCACCCAGACCCCTACCCTGAACCTAACCACTCCCACCTGTGACGTCACTCGGGGCCCCTTGCAGACTACTCGGGGCACCCTAAAACCCAAATGTCACAGATGATCCCAAATGTCACAAATGCTCCCAAATGTCACAGATGCTCCCAAATGTCACAGATGCTCCCAAGTGTCACAGATCCTCCCAAGTGTCACAGATGCTCCCAAATGTCACAGATGATCCCAAATGTCACAAATGCTCCCAAATGTCACAGATGATCCCAAGTGTCACACAGGCAAATGACATGTCTATGGACTCAGGAGGACGCCCTGAGCACGGGGAACCAACTCCCGTCTCGATCCAAAACTCCTACACTTAGGCCAAAAATGAATGGGAGTCTATGGCAGCTATAGGAAGGGGAGGGGCTACAGCCACCAAACTTGACGGACACCTAGGGAGGGTCAAGGGATGTATACACACCAAGGTTCATGAGATTAGCTCTTATAGTTTTGGAGCTATTTAGAATGAACAGATTTTTTCAATGAATGGGAGTCAATGGCAGCTATATCTTAGGAATCAGCCACACCCACCAAACTTACAGCGTTTGTGGGTCCCCTCAGACACACTCTCTGGGCCAAGTATGGAACCCGTACCTCTTAGACTTTTGGAGTTATTTTGAATGAACAGACGATTTTTCTGGTTTTCATCCCTTATCCTAACCCTAACCCTAACCCTAACCCTAACCCTAACCCTAACCCTAACCCATTGGATGGACAGCGCACCATCCTTCTCCTTCGGGAGGAGGAATCAGTTCCCCTCCCCTAACCCTAACCCTAGCCCTTAACTTAACCTTATCCCAGGTCTAGCCCTTAACTTAACCTTATTCCAGGTCTAGCCCTTAACTTAACCTCATTCTGGGTCTATCCCTTAACTTAACCTCATTCGGGGTCTAGCCCTTAACTTAACCTCATTCCAGGTTTAGCCCTTAACTTAACCTAATTCCAGGTCTAGCCCTCAACTTAACCTAATCCCAGGCCCAACCTTTTACTTAACCTTATTCCAGGTCCAACCCTTATCTCAACCTAATCCTAGGCCTAGCCTCTACCAAACCCACTTCAGACCCACAAACATACGGTCCCCAATTTAAACCCACAAACACACGGGTCCCCAATTTTAACCCACAAACACACAGGTCCCCAATTTAAACCCACAAACACACAGGTCCCCAATTTTAACCCACAAACACACAGGTCCCCAATTTAAACCCACAAACACACGGTCCCCAATTTTAACCCACAAACACACAGGTCCCCAATTTAAACCCACAAACACACGATCCCCAATTGCCTCTGCAAAGTTATTCTCCCTGCAACAGAGGTATCAATTCAATGACATTAATTTCAATATTCCTCTCCAAAGTTATTCTCCCTGGAACAGAGGTATCAATTCAATGACACAGATTTTAATATTCCTCTCCAAAGTTACTCTCCCTGGAACAGAGGTATCAATTCAATGACACAGATTTTAATATTCCTCTCCAAAGTTACTCTCCCTGGAACAGAGGCATCAATTCAATGACACAGATTTTAATATTCCTCTCCAAAGTTACTCTCCCTGGAACAGAGGCATCAATTCAATGACACTAATTTTAATATTCCTCTCCAAAGTTACTCTCCCTGGAACAGAGGTATCAATTCAATGACACTATTTTTAACAAAATATTCCTCTCCAAAGTTATTCTCCCTGGAACAGAGGTACCAATTCAATGACACTAATTTTAACAAAATATTCCTCTCCAAAGTTAATTATCCCTGGAACATAGGAATTCACTCTAAAACACTAAGGTTTAACAATATAGTAAGACTTTTCCAAAGCTATTCCTCCCTGGAATAAAGGTCTGTAACCAACAATACCAAAACTTTTTTTAAATAACCCTTTCCAAATTATACTATCCCTATAAATTTAGTAGTTAATAAATACATAACCATCTTTCCAAAGTTAAATCTCACTGGAATACCACCATTTAATTAAATTAAACCTATGACTATTCCAAATTTAATATTCTCTCGCTCTCTCGCTCTCTCTCTCTCTCTCTCTCTCTCTCTCTCTCTCTCTCTCTCTCTCTCTCTCTCTCTCTCTCTCTCTCTCTCTCTCTCTCTCTCTCTCTCTCTACTCTTACTTGGGCAGACAATGGAGTTGAGCTTACGAAGTGACAAGCGTCGGCCCGTGCCTTGCCTTTGGCTTCCTACACCAAACTTTTTCGGTCAAACGACTGATTTAGGGGAAGTTCATCGAGACATTTAACCCTAACCTAACCCTCCTGTCTCCAACTGGAGACAGGCTCAGTCTCCACACCCTAACCCTAACCCTAACCCTTCACTTCCCCGCTGGTCCGTCTGTAATCTCACCTGATGCTCAGTAAGAGATTCTCCTACGTCTTCCTGAGTTTCAACCTTCTGTTGCTTTCCAGCCAAAGATCTTCCCACGTTTGGCTGAGCTCCGGAGTTCCCCGTGTCAACTCGCTACCTCCCAGCGCCAAATAAGGCTTTTTTCCTCTGTTGGATTAATCTCGTCTCCCCTGTGACAGGACTCTCTAGCCTGCTCTGGAAGCCACCTGTTTCTGCGGCGCAGCGTCCACAGCGCTCCAGCGACCACCAGTCGTTCAGTCCCTCCTGTTCTCCGGCACCAGCATTCTTCTTCCACCTGCTCCATCCTATTATTGACTCTGGCTCACTTCCTCCCTCAACCCATCCTCCCTTCAGTAAACTTTCTTAAAACGGGGCTCCGTGTGTGTGGTGTGAGTTCGGTTCATCTCAGCAAAACCTGACAGATGCAAATTGCACATGTTTTAAGACTGTTTCGTAAAATATTCAAATGTAAAATGTTCAGTGGAATTTCAAATATGTTTCACTTATTTTATATTTTGCATAGTATTTTAGAGAGTGTACTGTTTTTCAAACACCTGTTTTAGTTGATTTTTATTTTTGTATTATAAAAAGAAATGTTTCACTTTGCAAAATTGTACTTTTCCATGTGGATGTTTTACATAATATGCCCAATACTCACAATTAGAAAGTGTCCCATTAAGAATTTTTTTTTCATGAAACTGTGTTTGGGAAAGCCACAGCAATAAATAAAACCTTTTTGGCCTTTACCGTTGAAACATTTGTGTTAAGCAATTTTTCTTTCTTTCCATCAACCTTGACTGCGAGTATTGTTCATTCCAGATGTGGAAATTGTGAAAATCATTAGCCATAAATAAATGCTCAACAGAAGATTTATTAGACTTAATAAGGCATTAGTTCCTACCTTAGGTCTGGTAGCTGCAAAAAGCATAGTTAGCTGTTAACAAGTGTATAGTTAACTCGTAATAAGGGCATAATAAAGTACATTTTGACAAATCAAGTAAAATATATGTTCTTAAAGGCATAACCATGCACAATAAAAGATTTATCAGCCTTTAATAAAACATTGTTCTTGCTTTAGATCCGATACCTGCAAAAAGCACAGTTATATGTAAACAAGTGCATAGTTAACTTATAGATGAGCAATAAAGTACATGGTGTCAGGACTCAGCCAGCAGGGCCGTGCAGCTTGCTGCCGGCTCTGCTGCCTCAGACTCTTTCCACAGGTGTTCTGGGTTGACTGGTGGGCGGAGCCCACACACCTGCGGGCGGTTGAGCGGCACCGGGCGGCACTACTTAAACACCACGCAGACAACGAGAGGATGCCAGAGTGTTACCGTCGTGGTATGCAGACAAGCCTTGGCCTCTCGTTCTCTGTGTTTCCCAGAGGAACTAATCACTCACCTCTGTGTCTCCCAGGTACCTCCTCGTGTCAGTTCTGTTCCTCTCGTGACCCTGTGAAGTCTCTCGTGGTAGGAGCTCCAAGCATCGTCATCTTCTGTCTGGTGTTGGTCTCTCCTGCAAACCTCCTGGTTCCTCCTGAGTCGGTTCCCTCCCCTGGAACCCTGCCATCTCCGGAAAGTCACCTGGTTCCTCTCGCTGTCCCGGACATCTGGATTCCCCGGTGCTGCTCGGACCCGACCCCACCTTCGACCCACTGGCCTCCCGGACACCTGTGGGCCACCATCGTACGGCTAGCGCTGAGTCCTCACCGCTTCCTCCCCGGTCGGCCTTCCGTCCATCGAGTGGTAAGCTTGCGTCCAGCAGCAGATCCAGCTTAGTCAGACCAGTTCCCCTCCACGTTTCCCCAGTTAACCTCTGTCTCGTTCTTCCCTAGTGATCGACCCGGTTTCCTGCTCCCTGACCGTTACCTGACGCTGCCTCCGCTGAGGCAGAATCCTCCTGTTACCTGGTTCTTAAATAAAACCTTTAAACTTCCCCTGTTTCTCCCGAGTGTGCTTCTGCATGTGGGCAAAATACATAAAGCCAACCATGACACATAATAATGTTAATAAATCAAACCAAAAAAGATTCCTTAAGGCAAGACAAAGACATGGTGGGGCTTGTTGAGTCAATATAGGTGTTTGTAATGTTGTTATTAAAAATTATAAAATACTCATGAGGATTTTATTAATATACTTGAGCATCAACAACAGTTAACAAGTTTCTTATGAGTTATTATAAATGTCTTATAGTCTGCTATTAACAAAATATAATGATACTGTTAATACATATATAGTCCTATGTATATAGTCTAAACACAATGTTTATAAGCATCTAGTAGGCACTTACAAAGGTCTTATTACATATTAACTAAAGAAAGCAACTAAAAAAATCAAAATATAATAAAGAGTGCATTAAAATATAGTTTAACACTACAAAAACTTCTCTGCAGAATGATTTCCTTTGAAAATGGTTGTATGTTTTAATAGAATTTATCATCAAATTGTGGATCTATTGGCTCTTTTGAAAACAAGATCAAAAATGATGTTATTGTGTATGTGACATCCAGCCTCATGGTTGATATCACGAGTCTGTAACTCCTCTAGTTACAAAGAGTCCGCACTTCTTACTGATGTTTAGGTTGTGTTTATTTTTTGTACTGCGAACCACCGTCAGAACTGAAAATATAAACATTCTACTTTCAATTTTAGGTCTTAGCAGTAAACAGAAACAAGAAATATTAACCTTTAAAGTGAGAATAGGTTATGGATATGCTGAACAAATCTTGATGAAGAACTTTCATGTCAAGAACTCATAACTGTACAGCAGAGGTGGGTAGTAACTAGTTACATTTACTCAGTTAAAGTTACTTGAGTAACATTTTGAACATCTTTTGAACTTGTAGGAGTAGCATTACTGCACTGTACTTCTTACTTTTACTTGAGTAAATAATACGAAGAAGTATTGCTGCTCTTACTTGAGTAAAATTTCTGGCTACTCCATCCACTGTGAGTGACTTCACAGAATAAAGAAGACTTGTTTTAACCAAAATGCACCAGAGAGACACACATCTACAGTTTATAATAGGGAGATATTTCTTGTTTGTGTACAGTCTTTGTTGTTTAATGGTATTTTGTATCTGCTGAGCTCATCAAGCCATTTACAGGTCAAGTAACATACAGTTAACAGGAGATACTGGAAGTACTTTGCACTGTCCTAAGTTACTGTATATACATTGGTTTCATAAGTTTAATGCTGAAAACCTTGTTTAGAAAAGTGTTTGTTCTGCCTGAATGTGTTACTTTGTAATTGTTAGTGTTTGTAGATTTTTTGTTAGACATTAAAATACCAGAATTACATAATTTAATATTTTTGCCTAACTGATTACATCATTTTAAAATGTTATATCAGTTGTTATACATATTTACTCAGTACTTGAGTAGCATTTTTACCAAATACTTTTTCACTACTAATTTCTTGGTTGGTTTTCTTGGTTTTTACTTTGGCTTGAGCAAAGATATGTTAAAGTAGTTCTACTCTTAAAGTTAAATGAGTAAAATTTGTTTTGTCTCACAGAAACCTGGCTACAAGAGGACTACGTTAGTATAAATGAGTCAACTCCCTCCAATTATTCAAATTTCCACATTCCCAGATCTGTGGGAAGAGGAGGAGGAGTGGCAACCATCTTTCAGTCTGATTTATTAATGAGTCCCAGGCCAATTAATAACTACAGTTCTTTTGAACATTTAACCCTCAGTTTCCCTCATCCAAACTGCAAAGCAATAAAACCTCTTCTGTTTGTTGTTTTGTATCGTCCACCAGGCCCTTACACTCAGTTTTTGGATGAGTTGTCAGATTTCTTATCTGATTTGATGTTAAATACTAATAAGGCTATTATAGTGGGTGATTTTAACATTCATGTTGACACAGAATGTGATAACCTTAGTGTAGCCTTTAAAACTATCCTAGATTCAATTGGTTTTGCTCAAAATGTGCATAAACCGACGCACTCTTGGCTCCATACTTTAGACCTTGTGCTGACATATGGCATTGATTGTGAAGAATTAACAGTATTTCCTTACAACCCTGTCCTATCTGATCATTTTTTAATAACATTTGAGTTTAATCTAACTGAGTTCTCCACCCCCAAAAGAGGGTTCCATTATAGTAGATCTTTATCGGATAATGCTGTATCAAAACTTAAAGAGTCTGTCCCCTTTTTAATATCCTCCGTATTGCAGAAATGCCCTGTAGATGGCAGCAATGTTGTTTCTTCCAATTCACAAATAGATGTCTTTGTAAACGGTATGACTTCGTCATTGCGTTCTGCATTAGACAATGTAGCTCCCTTGAAAAAGAAGGTGATTATTCACAGGAAGCTGGCTCCTTGGTTTAATTCAGAGCTGCGTTCCTTGAAGCACAATGTTAGGAAATTGGAGAGAAAATGGCGCTCTACACACCAAGAGGAATCCTACCTAATCTGGAAGAACAGTCTATTGTTGTATAACAAGACCCTTCGCAGAGTTAGAGCAGCATATTTTTCATCATTAATTGAGGAGAATAAGAATAATCCTAGATTTCTCTTCAGTACAGTTGCCAAACTTACCCAGAGCCACAGCTCTGTTGATCCATCCATTCCCTTAGCTCTTAGCAGTAATGATTTTATGGGATTCTTCATAAATAAAATTGATTCCATTAAAAATAAAATAATTGGCATCCTCCCAAACATGATTACCTCGTCCTCAGTAAGTGAGGCAGCATTGGAGGAATCCCTAGAACCTGCGCAGTGTCTGAACTGTTTAAAAGCAGTCGAGCTTTCTAAGCTATCTAAAATTCTAGCTTCATCTAAACCTTCTACCTGTATGTTAGACCCAATCCCAACCAAGTTGTTTAGGGAGGTATTCCCTCTGATCAGTGGTCCTATTTTAGACATGATTAATCTATCCTTGGTAAATGGATATGTACCACAGGCTTTTAAAGTAGCTGTTATTAATCCTTTACTTAAGAAACCATCTCTTGATCAAGATGAGTTAGTAAATTACAGACCTATATCTAATCTTCTTTTCTTATCTAAAATTCTTGAGAAAGTAGTTGCTAATCAACTATGTGAACATTTACAAAGTAATGACCTACTTGAGGAGTTTCAGTCAGGCTTCAGAGCTCATCATAGCACTGAAACAGCTCTGGTGAAGGTCACCAATGATATTCTCATGGCCTCAGATAATGGACTTGTGTCTGTACTTGTCCTGTTAGATCTCAGTGCTGCATTTGATACAGTTGATCACAATATTCTCCTACAAAGACTTGAACATACTGTAGGGATTAAGGGGAAAGCATTAGGCTGGTTTAAATCTTATCTGTCGGACAGATTCCAGTTTGTTCATGTTAATAATAAATCTTCCTCAAACTCTAGGGTCACTTGTGGAGTACCACAGGGTTCAGTCCTTGGACCAATTCTATTTACTATATATATATGCTTCCGATTGGCAAAATTATCAGACAGCATGGGATTAATTTCCACTGTTATGCTGATGACACTCAGCTATATTTATCCATAAATCCTGATGAATCCAATCAGTTACTTCGACTGCAGTCATGTCTTGATGACATCAAAAGCTGGATGACTTTAAATTTCCTGCATTTAAATTCTGACAAGACAGAAGTTGTAATCTTTGGGCCAGAGTCTTCAAAAATAAAGTTCTTAATCAATCACTTAATCTCGATGGCATTAACTTGGCCTCTGGTAATAAATTTAAAAATCTTGGTGTTGTTTTCGACCAAGACATGTCATTTAAATCCCATATTAAACAGGTTTCCAGAGTTTCCTTTTTTCACCTCCGGAATATCGCCAAAATTAGAAACATTCTGTCCAGGAGTGATGCTGAAAAACTAGTCCATGCATTTGTTACTTCAAGGCTGGACTATTGTAATTCTTTACTATCAGGAAGTCCACAAAATGCAGTTCGAAGTCTTCAGCTGATCCAAAATGCTGCGGCAAGAGTTCTGATGAAAATCAACAAGAGGGATCATATTTCTCCAATTTTAGCTTCCCTTCATTGGCTTCCTGTTAAATCAAGAATTGAATTTAAAATTCTCCTTCTAACGTATAAAGCCCTTAATAATCAAGCTCCATCATATATCAGAGCTCTGATTACCCCGTATGTTCCTAACAGAGCACTTCGCTCTCAGACTGCAGGTCTACTGGTGGTTCCTAGAGTCTCTAAAAGTAGAATGGGAGGCAGATCCTTTAGCTATCAGGCTCCTCTCCTGTGGAACCAACTCCCAGTTTTGGTCCGTGAGGCAGACACCCTATCTATTTTTAAGACTAATGTTAAAACTTTCCTTTTTGACAAAGCTTATAGTTAGAGTGGCTCATACCCTGAGCTATCTCTATAGTTGGGCTGTGATAGGCCTAGGCTGCTGGAGGACATCACGGTCTAATTTTCTCACTCTACTGATTTCTACTGTTCTTCAGTCTACTGTTCTCCAGTTTTGCATTGTATTACATTGAAATGACTTTCGTCATTTCTGCTTTTAACTTTTTGCTCTCTCTCTTTTTCTTCATAGTAGGTACACCTGGTCTGGCGTTCTGTTAACTGTGACATCATCCAGAGAAGACGGCTCACCCGCTACTACCATCTAATGTAGAACAGATTACTAGATCAATGTGTGCTTCTGTGCCTTTTTGTCTGTCTTGTTGTGTCTCTGCTCTGTCTTCTGTAACGACAGTCGGTCGAGGCAGATGACCGTTCATACTGAGCCCGGTTCTGCCGGTGGTTTTCCTTCCCGTTAATGGGGAGTTTTTCTTCCCACTGTCGCTTCATGCTTGCTCAGTATGAGGGATTGCAGCAAAGCCATGTACAATGCAGAAGACTCTCCCTGTGGCTCTACGCTTCCCCAGGAGTGAATGCTGCTTGTCGGGACTTTGATGCAATCAACTGGTTTCCTTATATAGGACATTTTTGACCAATCTGTATAATCTGACCCAATCTGTATAATATGATTGAACTTGACTTTGTAAAGTGCCTTGAGATGACATGTTTCATGATTTGGCGCTATATAAATAAATTGAATTGAATTGAAAATGTCTGGCTACTCTACCGATCTCTGCTGTACTATTACTGTTTTATTTATATACAGAAGTAATTACATAATTTTTTACATTAGTTTAACACCTTTTAAATATACATGTGCATATTTCTCAAATGTTCTTATTTCTTTTCATCACAGTTTGGTCATTTTGTTGATGCTTAATGTGGTGGAAGGCATGACCGAGTTGTGCTTTTAGTACTGGGTACTTGGCTGAACCTCTGATTGTGATACTGTAACACCCAATTTTGCAATGGATTTCCTCACTATTTCTCTAAAATATGGGAATTTCTACATTTTATCTGTTTAAAGAGGAACCATCTTTGGTCATTTCCTCATCTTAGGAGGGGAAGCAGGTGAAGGGGATTTCCGCACTGAAAGCTGGACACGTGCGCAGCAATCAATGCATATATGAACTACATACAAAACCATCGGAACCTGTGTTTCTCCCTGACTGCTGTCCTCGTCCTCCTCACTCTTTGTCACTAACTACATGGCAGGACCTGGGGGAAACCTGGTCTGATCAGGAGAAGCAGCATCCATCCCTCTTTGGATGGTGCACCTCTGCTTTCTAGGAATCTGGCCAGATTTATTAGTTCTCCTAAATGCTGACAACCCGAGGTCCAGACCAGGAAGCAGAGCCGTAGTTTACCACACCTCTTTGCAGCTTCTGTGCTGTTACTCACCCATTACCCTATTGAGACGGTGTCTTTCACACAGCCAAAACTTAACAGATCAAAAACTGATCTAAAAGGAACAAATCATAAAAATCTAAAAAAAATCAATACGACTCACCTTGAACCACAAAATATTGGTTTATTAAATATAAGGTCTCGCCCAACAAAGACTGTTAGTTGATGAATTGATTTATCCAAATCAGATTGATTTATTTTGTCTCACAGAAACCTGGCTACAAGAGGACTATGTTTGTATAAATGAGTCAACTCCCTCCAATTATTTAAATTTCCACATTCCCAGAACTACGGGACAAGGAGGAGTAGCAACCATCTTTCAGTCTGATTTATTAATTAGTCCCATGCCAATTAATAACTACAGTTCTTTTGAACATTTAACCCTCAGTTTTGCTCATTCAAACTGCAAAGCAATAAAACCGCTTCTGTTTGTTGTTTTGTATCGTCCACCAGGCCCTTACTCCCAGTTTTTGGATGAGTTGTCAGACTGATGATAACCACTGACAAGGTTATTATAGTGGGGGATTTTAACATTCATGTTGACACTGAATGTGATAACCTTAGTGTAGCCTTTAAAACTATCCTAGATTCAATTGGTTTTACTCAGAATGTGCATAAACCGACACACTCTTGGCTTCATACTTTGGACCTTGTGCTGACCTATGGCATTGATTGTGAAGAATTAACAGTATTTCCTCACAACCCTGTCCTATCTGAGTTTTTTTTTAATAATCTTTGTGTTCAATTTAACTGAGTTCTCCACCCCCAAAACAAAGTTCTTTATAGTAGATCTTTATCAGATCATGCTGTATCAAACTTCAA
This sequence comes from Fundulus heteroclitus, assembly GCF_011125445.2. Lineage (NCBI taxonomy): Eukaryota > Metazoa > Chordata > Actinopteri > Cyprinodontiformes > Fundulidae > Fundulus > Fundulus heteroclitus. The sequence continues at coordinate 12,837 of NW_023396798.1, forward strand.
AGAGTCTGTCCACATTTCAATTTCCTCAGTATCACAGAGATCCCCAGCAGATGGCAGCAATGTTGTTTCTTTCATAGACATTTTGTACGTAGACGCCCTATTGGGCACAGGTTTGTACATCAACGTCACCGCCATATTGTATGTGGCAGAAAGTAGTGAACATCTATGTTCCCTGTATATATGTTTTAAGTATTCAGATAGAAAGATATAGATGGAGCTTACATATACTTGTAAAAAAATATAGAGAGATTAATTGATAGAGCTTGGCAGCCAGATTGGCCTTTGATCGATGTTTTGATCGATGTGTATATATAGATTTTAAAGTATTCTAAATAAATAGGTGTGTGTTTATATATAACTATATGTCCAGATTATAGATGTATGTATATCTATCTATCTATCTATCTATCTATCTATCTATCTATCTATCTATCTATCTATCTATCTATCTATCTATCTATATATATATATATATATATAAAGGCAAAGGCAAATTTATTTGTATAGCACAATTCAGTACAGAGAAAATGCAAAGTGCTTTACATGATTAAAATACGGGAAAATAAAACAGAATAAAACACAATATAAGGAAGTAGAAAAAAAAAAAAATATATATATATATAAGTACATCTGTATACATAAGAGAGAGGGACAAAAAGAGAGAGAGAAATATATATATATGTGGATGTGTTTTGAATATAAAAATCTATTGGTTAAATGTAAACATTGTGGTTTTCATTACTTCATAAAACTGTGTGAACCTTTTAAGATCTGGTATAGACACAGATTAGCAACAGACTTTTTGAGGGAGTATTAAAGAGATAAAATTACTAATATGAGAAAAAAGTCATTGGAGAATAAAGTAAAAAAAAGACAAAAGTGGAAACATTATGAGAAAAACGTTATATTATGACAATTAAGGGGGAACATTTCCAGAATAGTCACAGTTTGCAGAACTATCTTAGTCCTGGATCAATAGGGCCAGGATAGATACTTATAATTATTTTTATTCTTTTTTATTCTAAAGTCAGGAGAATGAAGCCAAGAGGAATACGAAAATAAACTCGGAATATTATAAAAATAAAAATATTACGAATACAAAGTATATTCTGAGATCAAAGTCCCTCTGATACTGATGTTTAAGTGACTGAGTCTAACTGCAGATTTGCCACATTCAACCTGGCAGACGCTCTGACGCATCCGCAACATAGGCAGAACCCGCCCAACAAGGCGTCTACGTATATAATGTCTATGGTTTCTTCCCCTTCACCAATCTGTCAGGGGTTGGTTTGTTGAGCCCGGATTCAGCCACACACAGAGCTTCGTTTCAATGTTTTATTGAAGGTGATGAGTTGTGAAAAAGGTAGCCAGTAGACTGTAACAGATGGCAGCGGAGGGACGATGAAGATGGCTAGAGCAGAAGGACGTGGTGGAGCTGAGGCTGGCGGACTTGAGGGAACACAGACACGAGGGAGGGAAGAGCAGCTGGCTTGAGACGGAGGTGCACGACGAAGGACGCTGGGAGACATGAGACGACATGGGAAGGACGCTGACAAACCAGTAGTGAGAGCAGAACTGAGAGAAACCTATATAGGAAGTTGGACAGGTGGAATGAGTCCTGACTTGATTATCGTGGCAGGTAAAACTGATCCAGCATGGAGTGAAGCAGGGCAGAGTGGATGATGAAAGGATCTGGAACTGTCCATGGTGCAGCAGGGAGAACTGCACCCTGACACAATCAATGCTTTTGTTGATGATGTCACTTCCTCATTGCATTTTGCATTAGACAATTTAGCCCCCTTGAAAAAGACAGTAAAAATTAACAGGAAGCTGGGTCCCTGGTTTAGTTTAGAGCTGTGTTCTTTTTAGCACAATGTTAGGAAATTAGAGTGAAAATGGGGCTCTACACACTGTTACATGTTCCTATTTTGTCTCCGTCTCCTGATGGCTTGTTCATTTTTTTGGGCACCTTTGACGGTTCACTGGTGGAGGGGGCGGGGCACCGCCAGTCAAGCGTTTAGATTAGATTAGATTAGATTCAACTTTATTGTCATTACACAGGTACAGGTACAGGTACAGGTACAAGGCAACAAAATGCAGTTCAGGTCTAACCAGAAGTGCAATAGCAGCAGTGCAGGATATATAATGGTTCCATAAGCACAGGACATGGATATGTACTGAATAAGTATAGAGATGAATACTATTATAAACAGAATTTTACTGATAGATTTGTTCTATGAATATAATATATAGGTAACTAGTATTGTGAACTAAATTTAGTAATATCATCTTTATTGTCATTGAAACATACATTGAAACATACATTACAACGAAATATGTTCTCTGTTTATAACCCATCCCCCTTGGGGAGCAGTGGGCATGAGCGGCGCCCGGGGAGCAATCTGGGGTTAAGGGTCTTGCTCAGGGACCCAGAGTGCCGGCACTGGGATTGAACCGGGTACTTGCATCCTTCTCTGAGTGCAAGCGCACTGCTCTAACCACTAGGCCACGACCAGCTGGATATGTACCGAATATAATATACAGGTGAATATTACTATAAATAGAGTTTTACAGATATGTATATATAGATAACTAGTATTGTGAACTACATTTACAGCTGGATATGTACCCCATATAATATACAGGTGGATAGTACTATAAATAGAGTTTTACAGATATGTACAATAGCATAATATACAGATGATTGTTATTATAACAGTTTACATTTACTATGAATATATGTACAGATAGCTATTACTATAGGCAGAATGTGAGCATGATGTACAGGTAGCTATTACTATAAAATGAATAAATAAAGTTTGGGCAGAAGCTATTTAAATTAACGTGCAGTGGAAGGTAATTGCATATTACAGTTAAAGTACGGTATTGCAAATGTATATGTAAACAATTGTGAATAAACAGTCAGCAGTGCAAATCAGTATTCAGTCATGTGAGAAGTGCAAGATTCATGTAAAAAGTTGTTACAATGGTAATAGTCAGGAGTGCAGGTGAACATTACAATCTTGTAAATAACAGAATAACAAAATTGAGGTAGGTGTGAGGAGGGAGAGGAGAGTGTCAGTGAGGATTAGAGTTCAATAAAGAGACAGCTCTAGGGAAATAGCTGGGCTGGTGGCACACCTGTGGGGTGATTTGTCTTTGTGACGAGCGAGGCAGGGCATGTTGGAGGCTACCGCAGCAGCAGAGTTTTGGTGAAGAAAAATGAATTGAAAGGACAGTGCGGGAAGGATCTGGAAAGGAAAAGAATACCTTCACCTCGGGATGCATCCACCCAGAGGTGAGTGTCGGAGGTTTTGGGCGGGAAGAAGTTTGTTTTCGTGTTGTTCGATTTGTTTGTGAAAACGGCTGGGCGCTAGCGAAGAAAAGCACCGGGAGAGTTACACGCCGGCTAAGAATAACCACTGACGGAATTATGAGTGGTTTGTTTTAAGGAAAAGAAGAAAAACTATATATTTATTAAAGACAAAAAGAAAAAGAAAATAAACTATTAAACGGAGCGTCTGATGGACGAGGGATCGTGAGGGCTCGCCCTCTCCTCAACGGATGTCAGCTGGATGAGGAACTCTGATCGGAAATCTAAGGTAAACCCCCACTACACTGTGTGTAGGTCTTCCCCTGGGTCTCCTCCCGGTGGGACGTGCCCGGAACACCTCTCCAGGGAGGCGTCCAGGAGGCATCCTGACCAGATGCCCGAGCCACCTCAACTGGCTCCTCTCGACGTGGAGGAGCAGCGGCTCTACTCTGAGTCCTCCCCTCACCCTATCTCTAAGGGAGAGCCCAGACACACTACGGAGAAAACTCATTTCAGCCGCTTGTATCCGGGATCTCGTTTTTTCGGTCATGACCCAAAGCTCGTGACCATAGATGAGGGTAGGAACGTAGATCGACCGGTAAATCGAGTGCTTCGCCTTTTGGCTCAGCTCTCTCTTCACCACAACGGATCGGTACAGCGCCCGCTTCACAGCAGACGCTGCACCAATCCGCCTGTCGATCTCCCGCTCCATCCTCCCCTCATTCGTGAACAAGACCCCAAGATACTTGAATTCCTCCACTAGGGGCAACACATCACTAGGGGTTAAGGTTAGGCTTAGGGTTATTTTCCATCATTAATAGAGGAGCATAAAAACAATCCTGGATTTCTATTTAGAGTTGCCAAACTTATACAGAGTCATAGCTCTGTTGATCCATCCATTTCCTTAGCTCTCAGCAGTAATACGTTTATAATACGTGGGATTTTTTATAAATAAAATTTATTCTATTAAAAATAAAATCATTGGTATCCTTCCAGACACGATTACTTCGTCCTGAGTAAGTGAGGCGGCGTTGGAGGAATCTTTAGAACCTGATCGGTGTTTGAACTATTTAGATGCAGTAGAGCTTTCTGAGCTATCTAAGATTTTAGCTTCATCTAAACCTTCTACTTGTATGTTAGAGTCAAGCTCTTCCTAGCACTTAAACAGCTCAGGTGAAGGTCACTAAAGATATTCTCATGGCCTCAGATAATGGACTTGTGTCTGTACTTGTCCTGTTAGATCTCAGTGCTGCATTTGATACAGTTGATCACAATATTCTCCTACAAAGACTTGAGCATACTGTAGGGATTAAGGGAAAAGCATTAGGCTGGTTTAAATCTGATCTGTCGGACAGATTCCAGTTTGTTCATGTTAATAATAAATCTTCTTCAAACTCTAGGGTCACTTGTGGAGTACCACAGGGTTCGGTCCTTGGACCAATTCTCTTTATCATATATATGCTTCCGATCGGCAAAATTATCAGACAGCATGGGATTAATTTCCACTGTTATGCTGATGACACTCAGCTATATTTATCCATACATCCTGATGAATCCAATCAAGTATTTCGACTGCAGGCATGTTTTGATGACATCAAAAGCTGGATGACTTTAAATTTCCTGCTTTTAAATTCAGACAAGACAGAAGTTGTTATCCTCAAAAAATAAACTTCTTAATCAATCACTTAATCTCGATGGCATTAAATTGGCCTCTGGTAATATAGTAAAAAATCTTGGTGTTATTTTCGACCAAGACATGTCATTTAAATCCCATATTGAACAGGTTTCCAGAGTTTCCTTTTTTCACCTCAGGAATATCGCCAAAATTACAAACATTCTGTCCAGGAGTGATGATGAAAAACTAGTCCATGCATTTGTTACTTTAAGGCTGGACTATTGTAATTCTTTACTATCAGGAAGTCCACAAAATGCAATTCAAAGTCTTCAGCTGATCCACAATGCTGCGGCAAGAGTTCTGATGAAAATCAGCCAGAAGGATCATATTTCTCCAATTTTAGCTTCCCTTCATTGGCTTCCTGTTAAATCAAGAATCTAATTTAAAATTCTTCTTCTAACGTATAAAGCCCTTAATAATCAAGCTCCATCATATATCAGAGCTCTGATTACCCCGTATGTTCCTAACAGAGCACTTCGCTCTCAGACTGCAGGTCTGCTGGTGGTTCCTAGAGTCTCTAAAAGTAGAATGGGAGGCAGATCCTTTAGCTATCAGGCTCCTCTCCTGTGGAACCAACTCCCAGTTTTGGTCCGTGAGGCAGACACCCCATCTACTTTTAAGACTAATCTTAAAACTTTCCTTTTTGACAAAGCTTCTAGTCAGAGTGGCTCATGTTACCCTGAGCTACCTCTATAGTTATGCTGCTATAGGCTTAGGCTGCTGGAGGACATCAGGGCCTATTTCTCTCACTCTGCTGAGTTATCCTACTGTTCTCCAATTTGCATTGTTTGTTGTTATTTCAACTTTTAACTTTTTGTTCTGTCTTTTTTCTCTTCATAGAAGGTACACCTGGTCTGACGTTCTGTTAGCTGTGACATCATCCAGGGAAGACAGATAATCTGTTATCACCATATAACATAGGAAGGATTCCTGGATCAATGTGTGCTTCTGTGCTTTCTGTGTCTCTGCTCTGTTTTCTCTAACCCCCAGTCGGTCGTGGCAGATGAGCGTTCACACTGGTTCTGGTTCTGATGGAGGGTTTCCTTCCTGTTAAAGCGGAGTTTTCCTATCCACTGTCGCTTCATGCATGCTCAGTAAGTAAAATTTGTGGGTACTCTACTAATCATGATCACATCATTAAATAAAGAACAGTCATATCTTAACAAAAAATACACCAGAGATACAAACCAACAGTTTATGTTAAGGTGAGATTTTCAAATAAAGCGTTGTTGTTTTAATGTTGCTTTCTTTCTGCTGAGCTCCTTGGCCGATTTGGAGATCAAGTGAACATACAGTAAACAGTAGATATTGTCATTGGAAGTACTTTGCACTTTTCTAACTAACTGTATTAACTGCTTTGTTTCATAAGTTATTGGGTGTTTACTCAGTAGCTAAGTAGCCTTCTTACCAAATACTTTTTTACTCTTAATTGAGGAATTTCTTGGTTGGCTACCTTTTACTTTTACTTGAGTATAAGTATGTTAAAGTAGTGCTACTCTTTCTTGAGTACAATTTTTGACAACTTGACCCACCTCTGGTCCTGTCCCATACAACCATGGGCAGGAAGGCCATTTAGAGAGGAAGAATTCATTATAAAAACCAGATTATAGTTTGCAACTGTAGATTGATCAAAATCCTTAATTTTTGGAGACCTTTGGGGTTGATGGAACAATAATCGAATAGTTTTTGTTAAAATGACTATCCTTAAAAAAAAGGAAAGCTTGAAAACCCAGACTTCACAAAAAAAGGACTCCACCCTGAGGAAAGGACATTACCTGGAAATTCTGATGCAACATATTAAGTCTGTGGCCAGGAGTTTAAAAGTTGTGTGCATTGCTCTCCTCCTATTGGACAATGCAACTAATGACTATTACCAATAAATTATCTACAAAGTGTCTTTAGGGAAAAAACAGTCAATGCTTTGGAGTGTCCACAAAAAAGCCCTGATCTCAATCCCAGAGAATATTGGTTTTCAGAGCTAAAAGTTGTAGGTGTGCACCAGATTGAAATTACTCTTTTTAAGAATGTGCCAACATTCCTCCAAACTATTAGGGAAATCTTGTCGAAGGAAACCCAAAATGTTTAAAAGGCAAATCTGTAAATTATTCTGGCATTTAGCAAACAGAGAGAATTTTGGTAGTTCTGACCTAAACACAGGAAAAAAATAATCTGTTTTAATGTCAGATGGTCTATGCATATATCTGGTTTAACTGTAATTCTTTAAATCTACTTCTTGTCTTTTATGTACTTCCTTCTTCCCTTCGTCAGATATGAAAGGTGTTACAAATATATATCAGCCTTGTGATTGTTCTTATGATTAATGCAACATTTCTAACCTAACATTGTGTATTTAAAAGTAATGAATAAAGTGTGGGTAGGTTAGTAAGTCATTTTAGGACTTTTTCTTCCTAATTAATAGAGAACAAACAGCAAAAACAACAACAAACAACATGTAAAAACACTTGCTGTAAAGATGGGCTTTAAGTTCCTTCAAAGATACAAAATGTTAGAACGAAGTTCAAGGTAAAAAGTGTTCCCAGCATCAAAAGCTTTACTGTATTTCCCAACACCAAGGATTTAGCAGAAGTGTGGCGCAAAACAGGAATTTTAAAAGCTATTACCCTTATTGCACCATAAACGCCTGTGATAAACCCCAGTTTATCGCTGAGTTAACATGTTAGTTCCTTTTTTTCAAATACTTTGGGTAATTCCACTTTGTTGCAGTCAGTATTAACCAATCACAAGAGGCAGAAAGGTGCTGATGGTGTTAAAAAGACAAAGACTAGAAAACAGCCTACTGACTGAGGATTTGAGCACAAAGAGGACACTTCCATCTGCTCAGAGGTAGGAGACAAAAAACAAAATAACATTACTGCACTTTCCATTTAAAGTTTCACTAGAACCAACAGAGTCATAAATTGAATGTTCAGCATTTTGGACTTGAATTTGAATAGAATAGAATATATCTGTAATGTTTTAGGTTATTTGGACGACCTACTGACATTGGTTAATGTTGTACTTAATGTTTATGTGTGTTTGTGTATTTGCATGTAACAAAACCAGCCTATAATACAAAATGTTGGAACACTGACCATAATGCATAATGCAGCTGCTCCTTTTGATTACTTTATTATTAGTACAAGGTCTTCGGATATACAGCCTTTTGCTTAACAAAATTGCAGGAATGTTTGCTGCTGATGTAAATTTTGATAATTTTGGAACATAATCTGTATAAAACAGTCTGCACTTCAGGTTAAAGTTCTTCATAAACGGAAATTAATCCATAGTAAAAGAACCTTAAAACCAAGTGCTTTTTAGCATAGATAGGAATGACAGAGGAATCTGTTCCTGTATAGACAACTTTACAAACTGGTGAATTTGTTTTTAAGTGGAATTGTTCAGGAGAAATCATACCTTAAAGCTAGCCTTTTATCAGGGCCATGAAAATGCCCAATATAATCACAATGATGTGGGAAAAAAATGTTTGGCTGCTCATAATAGAAAATATGATTACATAATGTCTCATGGTTTTATGAACTTTACTTTATAAAGCCTTATGACTGTCTTGAATGTATGGTTTTTGTTGTGTTTTCCATTCATTTTTATGAAATGGGTTGACTGCTCTTTTTAAAAGAACAAACAGCCTTCAGTTGTTTGTGTTTCAATCTTCTCCTATCCTTGGTATGAAAGCATTTTACTAACTGTTTGACGGAGCAAACACACTGATCTCCTGGAAAACCTTGTTCTCTTATGTAAAAGGTTACTTTTATTCAACCTGACTGAGTCATCTTCATCCTAAGTATCTGAATGATATAATTTCTCCACAACAGTGCTCATACAGTGTGAGGAAGCAGCTTTAAAATGAGGTGTGCAGTCGGCGCTTTCATGATCCTTCTGGTTCTGTGTCAAGGTGAGAACCTAAGCACTCTCCTTGGCCATAAGCCATGCTTTTCAACATATACAGAAATATAAGTTTCAAATATATCAATGTACATAAAAACCACTTGTTTGATGATGTTTTAGTTTATTGATATGGTTCGGTATTTGTTGCAGAGTCTCGGTCTGGTCAGAATGTTTTTCATCAACAGACCTGCCTTCTGTTCCTCTCCTCTTCAAAAGTATTTGTGCAAAGATGTGCTCACTGCAAACTGCTGCCAGGTTCTGCTGCTCTGTGTTGATGGCAGAGGGGTTCTGTAGTAGTCTTGCCTTTTTCTGGCAACTCTCAGAAATCCCAAATAAAATATACAGAGCCATATACCATTCTTTTTAAGATGTGTGCAGACTTTCACACTAGTAACGTCAATATTTTTTTTCCATATATATTTGTATTTTCTCAGGAGAAGCTCTGAGATGCAACTATTGTTTCTCATCAAGCAGTACACTCTGCACCCCCACCAGCATTCAGACCTGTACAGGAAACAATAATGCCTGTGGTGCTGTCATCCTTACCGGCGCCCTCAGTGAGTACCCTTTGAAGACGGGCATAGGCCACTGGGATAATTATTTATTAAAAGGCTGACATTTTTATTTAAAGTCCAGATGCTGAGAACTGTTTGATTTTCTGATTTCAGGCAGATCCTTTCGTCAGTGCATGAACATGGCTGTGTGTCAGGGCTTCATCAGCACACCTGGAGCATTTGCATCATGCTGCAGCACTGACCTCTGCAACTAACCCTCCTCTCAGCGACCTGAGGCCATTTTATCTCCTACGGTTCTATAACAGCTTTGCGTTACTACTGCGTTCAAATCACAAATTATTGGATATGATTTAAAGAGCTGAATATGAGCTTATAGAATGGCGGCGTTTAAATCAATGAGAGTCTATGGTGTTAGTCTACACTAAATAGCAATGTGACATAATTTGAAACAATTTATATAAGATGGAAATGGGTCCTTTAGACTTTTAAAGACACAAATAAATGTGGATGCATTTGAGCTTCATTTGTGTCCGGATGTTTCTCATTAATAACCTCTGATCATTAAACAATAGACTGAAAGACATTTTAGCAGTTTGAGTCACGACTTTCCGGCTCAGACAAACACATTCTTCTTTATAAAGTATCATAAAACCAGATGAACCAAGTCCTGTTGCAGACTTTTTGGATAGATGACTTTATTTTTCACTTAAACACTTTGTCCAGAAGGGTCCAATTGGGGACATTTTAATGCATACCATTAACAAGCATTGACTGTTGAATCGCAATATTTACATCCACTGTATCTAAAGACAGGTTTGGTGGTGGCACAGTTGGTAGCAATGTTGCTTTGCAGCAAGACAGTCCTTGGCTCAATCCAAATACCCTTATAGGGCAAGGACTCTTTATCCAAAGTGGATGTGCATCAGCGGTCGCCATAAGTGCTGTCCGAATAGTGCAGTCAGAAAGGAAGGAGGTAGAAAACTACCCTGTAATCTCCCTGCCGTGGCTAGCAGTAGCGGCTGGTGAAAAAAGATCTTGGTGGGGCTGGCCAATAGATTTCCCTGCCTAACCCAGTACATGCATTTAAATAAAAAGTCGGAAAATTACTACGATTCCACAATAAGCATTTAATTAATAAAAAAACATTGTTCACAAAGGATTATTTTGGTGGTTTTGTCTTATTAATCCTTTTCACAGACTCATGCCAGAGGGTTTGCATACATTGTACATGTACGTATATTATTACGAAACAAACGTTTATGTCTTGACTTGAATATATATCCTAATTTTTTATTTATATAATGATTTAAGTAGAACAATGACTAGTGCAGAATTAAGTTGTATTTACCAGAAATGAAGTGTAGACTGTAAATTATGTCGTGGTATGATGGCTCCCACAGTCAGTTGGGAGTGTCTGCCTGCATCCTTTTCATTGAAATTATCCATTTCTTTCTTCTTTCTCTGTCCTTCAGTAAATGAAAGAAACGTATATCCGACAATCTGGAATGCCTCTGTGCGCAACCGGGAGCACAACAAGTCGTAGGCATTGTTTAGATTCCAAAAATAAACTAAAAGTACGCTCTAATTTACCCGTTTTGTCATGATAGTAGACGAGAACAGTACTGTTTTTGCCTACCACCGTGTCCCGGTTGTAGCGCGGTTGTAGCTCGTGACATCATGCGTGAAGTGCACCTATCACTGTGTAGCAGGGGCAAAGACTCCAGGAGCCCAAAGCCATTCATTTTGGCGATGCTGATTGGCCAAATATTTATAAATCTTCCCTAGCAACAGTATACGATTGGTTATTTCGCTACACTTGTGGGGCTCCTTGAGTGACAGCCCCACAAGTGTAGAAGAGGAGAAATTATACGTTCTGTTGGTGGAAATGCACTGTTAAATGATGGAGTCAATTAGTAGAAGTGTTTTAATAATTCTTACTACATGTAGCCACGTACTATTAAGTAAAAACTGACATTAATAATACTTTTAAAATCTATTTATATTTTGACTTTTCCCCTCCACATCTAGGGAGGGCATCGCCCGAGCGCCCCCATGGGCCAGCCGCCACTGGTGGCTAGTTTTGCCTAGGAACCCCGCAAGGTCCTTTACCAGTGCTAAAAACTCTTAATGTATCCCACAATCCTTTGAGTGACATGATGCATCAGCACAGCCCCCTCACGGAAATCAAAGAAAATGTCTGTTGAGAGGAGAGCACACACTTTGTAGTTGATTTTCGGAAAGCTGTAGGCCCGGATATGACTCGCATCATCCACATCTGTTTCCATAATGTAATGATGTCCGAGTTAAAGTCTGTCTGAAACTGGCACAGCAGTGTGAACCTCCTTTCCTCCCTAGTATTGACATCATAAAAGGTTGAGGAACAGGAGCTAGGAACAGGACCTAGAAGTTATCATTAAGGGTATTTGGATGGAGCCCTTGAGTTTTTCTATGTGACACACTCTCCCTGTTCATGTGTGAATTCTTGCCTGGGATTCCAGATTCCTCCACAAGTCCAAAAACAAGACTGTTAGGGTAATTTGTTAGTCTGAACTGCCCTTAGGTGTGTGTGTGTGTGTGTGTGTGTGTGTGTGTACGCGCGTACAGTTGCATGTCCTGAAATAGATTGGAGACCTGTCCAGTGTGTAGCCCACCTCTTGCCCAATAACTGCTGGGGGTGGCACCAACTCCCCCATAACTTCACTGACATTATATCAGGCTAAACTTTTCCTTTTTTAAAGAAAAAACAGTCCCAATTCTAAAAATTATTTCAACATGCTAAATGGACAAATAATGTTAATCCATCCATCCATCCATTTTCCATCACGCTTGTCGCTGTTGGGGTCATGAGGGGTGCTGGTGCCTATCTCCAGCTGTCAGTGGACGAGAGGCGGGGTACACGCTGGACAGGTCACCAGTCTGACGCAGGGCAATAATGTTAATAGTTTATCAATAATAGTGTTTCCAAGAAATTCTTTGAATGTTCTTAAGATTCAGAGGTTTCATCCATTTCCTCGGTATTTGTCAGAATAGTCTTACCTGGGTCAGATGTTTTGGGTTTCCTTCCACAAGTATCTCCCAGTACCTTGCAGGAATTTTGGCCCATTCTGTAAAGACTCATGGATAAACCTTACATTCATAAGCATACTCTCAAACACCCACAGGTGCGTGGATCCTGGTTCTCACAGAATTACTTCTATACAGATAATCCCTGTAATTACCTGTGGCTGTCACTACATACATCTTCTATTAAACAGTGTGATGTTATAGTTTTTGTTTAGTTGGTTTTGCTGTTCTTTTTATATCTCTCTTTGCAGGTGTAGAAGCAGATTCTGAATATCTTGTACCCCTTTTTCTCTGCTCCATTTTTGTTACCTTTTCTCCCTTTTATCATTTTTGCCTCACCCTTTTCTCTTCTCTTCTGTTTTTGTTTCCATTGAATGTGAAATAATCCCAAAATAGTATCCAATAAAGCTTTTTGCATATATCAAGTGGAGCTCTATAGTGAAAGCACTAATGCTCCACTTGTGAAAGTAAATCTGTTGGGTTCTCTTTGGCATTAAGAAAGCAAATACATTTTTTTGCAGCTTCTAGTGGCTTGCTTTTTATTGACAGTGGACTGACAGGAAAGGGGCGGAAGAAGGGGAGAGACATGTGGCAAAGAACTGCAGGTCAGATTAGAACCCGGGTCATCTGTGTCGAGGACTAAAGACCTCCAAACAAGGGTCGCGCTACCCGCTACGCCACGAGCGCGCCAAAGAAAGCAATTCTTAGTGTTAGACTCCTAGACAGGACACATAAAAAAGACACCTGGGATGTTAGTTGTTTTGGATGTTCTCCACTTGTATGCAACTTTCCATAAGTTGGATGGTTGATTTCAGAGTCTTATGATACCTCCATTACCAGACTCATTAGCTGCTCCAGTCTTCTCTTTGAAGGCCTTTGGATCTCATCAGAATCAGAATCAGAATCAAGTTTAATTGGCAAGTAGCTTTGCACTGTGATGGATATTAATAATTATCAATTAATTGAGCACACCACTCATGAAAACAAATGATGCATTGTTTGTCTTTAAGTTATTTATTCAAAGGAATGAGCGTTTGAATGTCTCTGTCCCGCAAAGCAGTCAGGAAACAGAGCAACGAGAAGAAGAACACACTAAACTTTTATACATTCTGGGTTAACAAAGAAAGTGGGAGTAATTACAGAGGAGTGCAGCCACTGGTACGATCCAGTTCCTATCTAACTCAACTCCTCTCTGTGTCCTTGGATGTGGAAACACAGTAGTAAATCTGTGAGCATGAGAGCTTCTTTCACAAAGGAAAGTTGTGCAGGTGCATCCAGAGAAGATATGATCAGAGTTACATACATCAATACAATTTTCCACAACAGCACTTACAAGGAATTTGACTTGGTGTTGATGGTGCAGACAAAAAATAAAAATACAATAAAATAAAAATAAAATTTATATATATATATATATATATATATATATATATATATATATATATATATATATATATATATATATATACAGAAGCTATATACACTCAAACTGTGTGTTAATGTAACAGGGTTTACTCTCATTTCAACAGTCAGGCACACCAAACTAGGTCTAAGGTTCCAAGAGAAAACGTTCAAAATGCTGCCTAAAGATCAAGTGGACATTATGTAATACACCGGTCTTTGATTTGAGTTATTTTAAGGGTAGGAATAAATGGGGGAATAATGTATTCCTCACCAGAAATAAAATGTTTTATATGGTACTTTGTAAAAAAAAAAAAATGCAAAAGTGATTTTCTTTAGTTTTATATTTTGGTTATGCTTGACTTACTTAGTATTCCTAAAAGTAAAATAAAAAGTGCATTAAAAAGGTGCATAGTGTAATGAGTAGAGCTGGGGAACCTGATATGCAGCCGGACGCAGAGTGTCATTTTGAAAAGGTTTATTGAAGGAAAGTTGAATACTGGCAGATAAGGCAGGCAGGAATGGGCAGTGGACCAGAAGATTCAGGAAGTGACCGACCAGACCCGAGGACGAAGGCAGGAACTGATCAGAGTAGATGACGCAGGCCGAGGAACCACAAGGACAGGCAGAGCAAGCTGCTGGATCACCTAAGGAAAACAGACTTGTGAAGCTTGCAAACACTGGAACAAAACATCAGTGCGGCTGATCATGAGCGTAGACACAGAGTCCAGCAGGCTGAGCACACAGGAACTGGTAGAATACCCAACAGCAGTGCACATGCGATGAGACATTCTGGCAGGGAGTGTTGAGTGAGACAGGTATAGATAGGCAGGGAAACAGGTGAAATGCCTGGGGGGTAATTAGTGGCAGTAGTTGGAGCTGATCATGGTGCTGAGTGGTGGCTGGGAAGGGACTAAGCAGACTGGATAATGGCTGATGGCTGGTGGCTGAGAGAAGTGGAGCAAAGAGTAGAAAATCAGTCCAGAAAGTCCAAACAAAAATCGAAATCATGACAAATAGTGCAAGATTTTAAGTTAAACATTATTTATTTCCCTTCCTGTAAATGTCTTTACAATTATCCAATGTGTAAAATAAGTTTTCCTCTATTTGCCGCTGTTACCTCTAAGGGCTGGATTAGTCAGTTCATGAGAGGATGATTCAGGCCGAATCCTCTTTCTGTGGGTGTGACCCGCTGCATGCTCCTGTCCACTTGGCTACTTTGTTGAGTCTTCACCGTAATTGATGCATTAGCAAGATAACACGGGCTGACTTCAATATTTATAGCTACTGGGGAATCAAATGTTTTAATCAAAGGTCAAATAATGTTTTATTGCATTATGTGTGTGATTACAAGACAAAGTATGTAGTCTTCGTACCTGAACTTGTGAACTATAATCATGGCCTGTGTTTGACAATGTTTGTGGTGAGGGGAGAAAAGGAAACAGTATCCCTTTGTACTCAGAGCAGCTGCAGGATATCAGTTTATAATAAACAGCCCAGGAGAAGGGGAGTGCAGGGTGCATCAGGGAGATGTCTGCAGCTGGAGTACGGTGTTTAGGCATAAAAGCAGAGGTTTGAGGGTAAAGAGATCAGATCAACACTGGTGGGGCTTTCACCAGTGCTGCAGTAAGTGTTGATCTTCAAAGACGTCTTTGTACTTGGTTCCATACATTAAATGTTTGGTTCATTTGCATTCACTGACTCTGTTGTCTTTGTTTGCTCTCATCAACGAATTTGGGGAGGATCACCAGCATCAAGGGATGATATTTTAACACTCTTTTACCTCAAAAGACATTACACCTCTAAACAAAAGACCCATGCAGTTGCAGCAGCAGATGATCTTCCTCTGCTCCCATGTGCATGTACAACACTGGTGTCATTTCAACTTGTCGCCAGAGAGAGCAAACTCATGCAAAAACTCTGGAACTAACACTATGCCCCTTTAATAGAAGGAAAACAAATAGGTGTTCAGAGGATGTCCTAATTTTTCAACATGATTCATGAGGCAGTGATTTGAGTGCAGTCACGTTTTTGTGTCATTTAAAAAAAACAACTGAACATCCGCACTGCAGCAGGATTTAGGGAACCAGGAAAACGATTAAACCTCACACCATTAAAGATACGCTGACACCTACAATAGATACTGTTTAAGTTCCTTTTTTTAGAGACTGTGGGTACATCCATTTGGTTTCAGACATTACCAGCCAATCAGAGTTTCTCAGCTCAGACAAGAGGCAGGCACATGCGGTTAATGCAACTGTGTGACTGAAGAGATAAACTAAACCACATTTGTTACTGAAGGCAAGGAACGCTTTAATCTGTGCAGAAAGGACTACTTACAGGTAAAAGAACACTGCCTCAACTGCAAACACTTTGTGCTTGGAAAGTTTTGTTTCATTTGTAGAGCTGTTCCCCTGTGGAACCAGCTGCCAGTTGTCTGAAAAGAAGGCAACCAGTCTCTGTTAGAACAGGCTTAAAACTGCTTTATGCAAAAGGTGTTAGGAATGTGAATCAGGCAGACCCAGTATTCAAACCAAACAAGTGAGGTATAAGAAAACACAGGATTTAATAAACAGATTGTGATAATACAGGGACAGGCAGGCTCATTGCTCAGTATGGCAGTCCAAAATCCGGTACACGAAAAGCAGTCCAAAAACAGGCAGAAGTACAGACCGGGGTAAGGCAAACTCAGACAATCTCAAGGTAGGTCCAGGTCGGAAAAACAGGTAAGCAGTCAGACAGGGCGGGAAAATCAGAATAAGGAATCAGGCTGGCTCAGAAGTCAAAAAAGGCTGCTGTTGGGTTAACGTCAACAGGATTACAGAAAGGAATGCTGGACAAAAACTCACCAACAGGCTCATTAATGATCTGGCAGAGAACTGAAGGCTGAGGCAGAACTAAATAGTAGAGTGCACAGGTGAAACGGAGTGAAACTAATTACAAGAAGGCAGGTGGAACTAATCAGGGCCAGGGAGCTGACAGATTGCTGAGGGGAGACCAAACTGAGCTGATACTGTGAAAGGTGAAAAATAGGTAACCTAAACAGTACAACACATCTAAATCAAAACCAAACAAGAAAGAACCCAAAAGCAGAAACTGAACTAATAAATCAGATAACATGAACCAAGACAAAACCCAAATCGTAACAAAAGGTTAATAATTATGATTTGTTTTGTCCTTACCTGAGCTATCTCTTTGCTGCTAATGACTTCAGCTGGTGGAA
The DNA here is from genome assembly GCF_011125445.2 of Fundulus heteroclitus. Lineage (NCBI taxonomy): Eukaryota > Metazoa > Chordata > Actinopteri > Cyprinodontiformes > Fundulidae > Fundulus > Fundulus heteroclitus. The sequence continues at coordinate 29,930 of NW_023396798.1, forward strand.
GACATACTTATTTGGCCCTGTCTGTCCTCAGTTCTCTGGTTTTGATGCCATTAATGTTGTTAATAGCAGCTTTCGAGGACTTTTGAGTCTCCTGTCAGTGACTGACAGTGGTGGCATGATGTTCTCTGTACACCGTAAAAAACAAAAAACACTTTTTGGTCAGCGGAGATGTTTTACAAATCCAAATCCAGTATTCCTTATTTTGTGGACAAGTCCAAGTCTTAGATTTTTGAGAGGCAGGTCCAATTTAGGTCTCAAATCCTATAAAGCAGGGGTGTCAAACTCATTTTGGTTTAGGGGCCGCATTCAGCTTAATCTGATCTCAAGAGGGCCACACGAGTAAACTCATTGCAAGATTAAATAGAACTAATAAATGTGGACTTGTTGATTTTTATATTAGTTAATTTCACTTTTACACAATAATTATGAATAACCTCAGCGTTTTTAAGAAAAGTATGTGCAATTTCAACAATACTTTTACTCAGTTAAACATCTACTTGTGCATTATGCATAAGAACTGATCACAGTGATTGTACAATGTTGAAAAACATTTATTCACATTTTTTGGAACTTAAAAACACTGTCCTGCATGACAAAATACATCAAACAGATAAACATTAAGAAATGATTTGAATTTTTCCACACCTGAAGCTTAATCTGCTAATTAAAACACAGCGCCCCTCGTGGACAATATAGGAACTGCATATTTTCAATTAAACGAAGTACATGTTTTTTTTCAATAATTGTTTTATCATTCTCTTCCTTTTATCTTTTCCACTTGTGAAAGTCAAATCTGATGAGCTCTTTGTGGCATCTTATTGCCACATTACCAGACAGGACACTGAAAAAAAAAAAAAAATTCTTTTTTTTTTTTTTTTTTTTATAATGATAATGCATTTAGCCACAGGGCCGGATTAAATTGTTCGGCGGGCCGGATCCGGCCCGCGGGCCGTATGTTTGACACCCCTGCTATAAAGGCACGTCCAACTGAAGCATCACATCTTTAAGAGGCAAGTCCAGGTGAAGTTTAAGTACTTAAAAGTCAAACTCAAATCAAACCTCAAGTATTTTAGAAGGAAGTCCATGTGCAGACTGACGTCTCTGATGTCAGAAAAAAGCATTGAGACAGTAAAATTGTATGTCTTTAGATTAGGAATTCAAACCCTGCACTATTTGTTAATGAGCCCATCAATACATATACGTATGGTAATTCCTTAAATTTAACATTCTTTGGAAAATTGATCTCATGTAATTTAGCTTATCAGAAATATACATCTGCATACCGGATTTTTATAATCAGATCTGATCAGACTAGTTTCCACTGTGAAGTGCTTTGAGATGCCTTTTGTCATGAATTGGAACAAACAGTGAATTAAAATAGTTTGATCTGGAGAGGCCCAGATCTAAGAACACTGCTGACTTGTACCACTGTCTTATTTTTGCAGATTTACAATGAATACTGCCGTGGGCGTTTTCTTTCTCTTGCTGACTTTGTACCAAGGTATGTAGCTGAAGCCTCCCTGTTCCAACCTACAGTGACATGGAAGAGCAGTTCATCAACAAAATTGGACCTTAACTGAGCTGCAAAGCAAAAATAAAAAATAATATATGGAATTTTCCAGTCAGGATTATTCTGAAATTTTACTGAATAATATGAAGCAGTCGCTTGTTTTAAGGTCCAAAAATCCCTTACTTACTAGTTTAAACCAGATTTATACACTGTAACTATCAATCGGACATTAAATCAGATGATTACAAAAAAAATCTATTTACTGGAAGCCACAATAATGGAAATAAAAGTTTTATTAATTTCTTCAAATCCAGGGGTTTACATACATTTTCTTAGTATATGGTAGCGTCACTTTAATACTTTGTGACATAGGCGTCATCCACACAGAGACAAGATTAGGTGTATCCGTAATGTATTTAGCCATTTAGGTGTTGGAAGACAAAAGACATTTGTTTTCTAAAAACCCAGGCCTAGAGTGGAAAAATTTCAAAATGGCGGATTCATATTTTCATGTAAACATGTCTTTTCTGAAACTTTAACGTCTGACTTAGATGTAGAACATTGGAGCTACGAACACCAACTTTCCACAGACATTCACATGAATCACATCCTTTAGATCCACATCAAAGAAGAAAATGAATGTTACTGTCTTTACTTCACGTTTTTTTTTTTGCTTGTTTATTTTTTTTGCGTATTTATGTGGCAATGACACAGTACCACCAATTTGCCCGGCCTACTTACTACAACGTTTTCAGTGGTGCTGCCTTGTCTCATGTGGATGCACATTTTTTTTAAAAATGGTTTATGAATATCTATCGTGTTTTGTAATGAATAGGATAACTGAACCCGATATTCAACCAGACACAGGGGAGTACATTTAGGAGGTTTAATAAGGAACAAATGAGGGTCAGGTAGAAACAAAACAGAGACAGTCTTCAGGTGAGTCCAAAGGGGAGACCGGCAGAATAAACTGCAAGGAGCAGCAGCAGACCGGGGGAAATAATCCAGGGAAGAGACCAAGTTTAGGAGACCATCCAGACTGGGGACTCCAAGACACAGGCCCACACCAGGTCCGAGATACTGGCAACTCAAAAAAAAAGCAAAAAGGGATTAAACAGGCTTGGTAACTCACAGATAGGAAAAGGTCGGTTTAACAGGCAAACAGAACCCAAGGTCCAGCAGGCAGCTAAGGTCCAGAATCCAGTTGGGCAAAAAACTGAAGCAGACAAGGGTCAGGCATGAGGATTGAGACATTCTGGCAAAGAAATGACAGGGGAAGCAAGCTTAAATAGACAGGTGAAACCAAGTGACTAATTAACTAGGACAGGTGGAGGTAATCATGGGAAGTGAAATGACTGACAGAGAGAACTGGCTGACAGGATAAGTGGAGGAGAAACCAAAACTAAGTCAATCCAGAACCTAATACCACAAAGACCAAACCTAAGATAGAAACACAAGCTAAGACAGATCTAAAACTATTACAGTGTTTATGTGTGATTAACACAAATGGCTCCATTCTGTTTCAGCTGTTATTCCCTGTTCGTAAAAAGTCAGGGAGACAGCTCATTACTTGGTGTGCAAAGAGCAGGAGTGGGCATCCCAGTAGCAGCAGAAAGAATCTTTAGAGTTTTTTACTGTTGTAGACAAAAGAAAGAAGCATAGCAAAGCAGTATTTCACTAGTGAAGCAACACTAAACTCCTTTGATCAAATGAAAAACATTGACAATGATAACTAAAAGACATGAAAAATGATCTCATGTTCAGCCTGTTATACATCATTCAAAAATGATCATTACAAAGTACCGTAACTGCATCAATAGTTTTGTTAAGGTCTCTTTCCAATGTGTGTGTTCGCAGGAGAAGCACTGAGATGTAACTTTTGTTTCTCATGGTCAAGTGAACTCTGCAACAGCACCAGCATTCAGACCTGCCCTGTGGGACAGGATGCTTGTGGTGCTGTCATCCTTACAGGCCCAGTCCGTGAGTTCTACATAAAAACTGAAACACTCTGCTGCTTCACAATGAACTGTGTTAGAACTGTAGACATGCATTTTGAATACATGGTTACAGCACTGAAATAAGCTCTAAATCTGTGGAAATGTTCTCCTCACTTTTGTTTGAACTAGACGTCATTTTAATTTCCACAGGCTCACTGCCTTGATTGACAAAGTTACGTGGAAGCGGTTGAACACACAATGACTGAAGCAATGTGTTTTCCATTGTAGAAAGCTCCTTTCGTCAATGCATGAACATGGGCATTTGTCGGGGATTCATCACCACACCTGGGACCATCGCCAGATGCTGTAGCACTGACCTCTGCAACTGAGCCTCGTCCTAATGACCCAGAGCCATTTTATCGCTGACTGATGATTCTTTAGGATCTCGGCCGGCTTTTCTTTGCTGATACATTAACATCATAATCTCTTTTATAATTTTCCAAAACATTCAAATGATTGCCGTTTTCCAACAGATATGATTCCTGACTGGCAAATTTTAGGCAGTGAGAATCAGTATTATTAAAGTCTAAGTGTTGTACTGAAAAAATATCCTGAAAACCATTGAATAACTTCCAGAACAAGGTAAACTTTGAATATTCATGTGTCAAAAGTGTTCAAATTAAGTTTAAATATGAAATATCGCATATTTTTTACACCGATTATGGTATTTCGCGTTTGAGTGCTGCCTCCGTTTATGATCGGCCATTTCCAACGTGTGACGTCAGTTCAAGAACACCGAGAATGCGCGAAGCGAACTTGCATAGAAACACACATTGTTTACATTGTACAACCGGTACGGCGAACCAGGATATATGGATGTTTTCCAGTATCTTCTTTCACACACCAAATCTGCTGATCCACTTCTACTACTGAGCAAGCGCTTTTAAAAAAAATCGCCGAACTAAGTCCACAATAAAATGCCTTCTAGGTGCGTAGTTGGTGGCTGTAGTGCAGACCGCGGTGAAGTTGATTTGACATTGGACATTCAAGTTCCGCGGAGTCAGCGGGATCTAGCTCACGGTTGATCCGGTGGAAGGACTCCGATTTCGGACAGCGTCTCTCAGCTGCTCCCTTCTCCCATATGCGATGGTACAGTTAGGGACCGTCAACAAATCTGATTTGATTTTTGTTTCTCAAGAGTGCTCCGCTGACTCCGCGGAACTTAAATGTCCAATGTCAAACCAACTTCACCGCGGTCTAGTGCAGGCCAGAAAGTAGTGCTACATACTTGGCCGAAGGATCAAAAGGTCCGACAGAAATGGGATATATACGTAAAAGAAACGCGAAAGGACTGAATTGCCAGCAGTGACAAAAGTGTGTTATGCAATTCACACTTTATGAGCGAGGAAGTCGTAGTGTTAGCAGACAGTGTTATTGCCGGATGTGCGGTACTCGTTCTGTGTGTGACGTCACATACCAGATCAGCCGATTGAGGAATGTTTGGGCTTTTTCGCTTATACAGCAAGTTTTATCGAAATTACTTCCAAACGGCGCACATAATTCACGTATAATATACATTTCTTTACTCTGGTGACTATTTGAATGCATCTGCGATAAAATACATTTTACGTGCGACTTAGACTTTAAATGATTGATGGAGGTGGATCATACAGAGAAATCATCTTTGGTAATTGATTGATATGGGTGCCTTTTTAACTGTATAGCAAAATAAATATATAGTGAAAAATCTGTTGTTTGTTGTTTTTATGGCTTTGATTAATTTAATCACTAAACAATAAACTGAAAGAAAGGTTGTAAGTTTTACTATTCAGGATATGCTAATAAAGTAATAATGGTAACAATCATAAAAAATTATGTAGATAGATAGATAGATAGATAGATAGATAGATAGATAGATAGATAGATAGGAGCCGGACTTGAAGCCATCCAAGCATCACCCCCTCCAAGGACAGAGAATTTTAATCAAAACCACCCCAACACCAACATTAAAACAACTCCCACAGCATATACAACGATAGACACCCAGACTGGGTATACATATTTAGTTCTTCCATTTGTCACATTTCAGGACTTGGAACTTAAATGATTGTGGAGAACTCAGTGGCCTTTGTGACACTGAGGAAACTGGAGTATCCAATTCATTAAATGCTCAAAACTCTTTTGTTTATATGTTTTGCAAATGTTTTATGTACAAAAATTTGGAGTTCAGGAGTTGTTCTGTGTTATAAGGGTGCACTTTGCTTATGGACACCAATTAGCAAAAAAGAGAGGAGAAAAGACAGAAGTCACTCATATAATGAAAAAGTTAAAATCCTTGATCAAGGTTACTATTGTCTTCATAAAATGCAACATGGCTGCAGGATTTTTTTTTCTGAACTGAACTTATGTAGCACTTTTCCAGTCATGCTGACCACTCAAAGCGCTGTACACGAAAGCCACATTCACCCAATTGCTCTCAGTAACCCACACTGATACACAGCTCAGTAGGCAACTTGGGGTTAAGTGCCTTGCCCAGGGGCACATCAACATTTGACATGGGAAAGTTGGAAGTGAACCCACAACCTTCCGATTGCAAGACAGCTACTCAACCTATCAAGCCACAGTCACCCCATGAACCACATGTAGTGGCACAAACAGCTCTGGGCACTATTAAATTGTCTTTGGACATTCCTAAGTTTACCATTGTTGCTCTGTTTCTGATTTGTGTGTTATCCACATTTTCACTTTTTTTTCCAATTTTCTTTTTGAATGCCCACCTAACAGCAAGGCCTGGACTCTATCCATGACCCTTAATGATAGCTCCTAGCTCCTACTCCTTGCTCATCTGTGTGTTGGGGCAGAAAGTAATACCAAACCAAATTAACAAAACAATTGTTACATTTGACTCTGCTTTAGCTCAAAAAGATAACTTCAGATGGACAGTTTACAGCCATGGGTAAAAGGAACATGAATCTGAATGAACATTTTAATTGATATTTCAGTGATGCTTGTTGGTCAGTCAGCATTAATTGGATAAAATACAGTAAAAAAATAAATAAATAAACAAATGAAACAGATTGTGGGATTACAGGTGCAGGATGCTCAGACCTTTAACCAATGTTTAGCAAAGGCTCCAGCAGCAGTCACATGCAAACACATGTGGGTGTCCGTTGCTGCCCAACGACTCCCCGTGCACAATTCTTCCTGAAAATCTTACTTTCAAGATTATGAATGAACTTATTACCAAGCATGTAACCTACCAGACTTCACAGATGGAGAGTTACCTATCATGTTGCTGTTGTGGAGGACCCAAATGCAGAAATTGGATGAGGTAAAAACTGAGTTCTTTAATAAAACAAATATGGAGAACTTACAAATAGCGCGACAATGAGAACAGGATGTGGAGCACTGGCAGAATAACAAGCAGTGAGAGCAGAACATCAGGTAGAGCGAAGGAAGAAACCAGCAACGAGTAATTAAAAAACAGGGAGGACTTTTTAATTTGTTTCCCCAGGTCAGAACATAATCATGCATGCCTTACAGTAGACATGTGCTCTGGTACATATCCCACTCTTTTATTTTGTTACAAAGTGTGATAGATGTTCCATTAAGCCTCATTTTGACAGAATATTTTGATAAAACTGAAACTTATTTGTGCATCATAAAACTGTGGTTTTAACAGAGGTGTTTCTTAAGGCATTGTACGGCGAAGATGAAAATCACTGCACAAGAAAAACATCACTCAGAGGTATTCTTATCGTTAATCACTTCTGTTATTCAGAGTTTTGGAGATTTTGAGCTGTCACTTAAAGTGAGAAAGAATAACTCAAGCTGATTCAGAAGCCCGTCTTTTAGAAAATGGTCCTCTATCATTATTTCATCAGAACAAATCATTCCTGCTGGGTTATGCTTCTAAATAAGACAAGTTCACATTTCTTTTAAATTCTAACGGTGGACAAAAAATAAAACAATGAAACACTTGTTCACACTTTGCCACTTTAAATTGTTCCCACAGTGGTTTGAGTGTTTTTCAGGCAACATCTCAAAGCAAACAGAGAATAAAAGAGACACAGATGGGAAAGAAAGTGTGCAGATAGAAATAATTTTGTTTGTTTCACTTCTTGTCATCCTCAGCATCAAACTGAGGAGGAGGGAGGTGATGGGACGGCTCCTCTTCCTCAGACTTTAGGTGGTCTGCTGCTGCGGGTCTCATCTTCAGCTCTGACACAGCCGTCTGAACAAGCTGCAGTCGAGTCTCTCGGAGCGAACGCCTCAGCTTTGCTCGCCGGTTCTGGAACCAGATCTGACAGGAAAAAATGTTGATCTTCCCACTGTTCTTTAGTTAAACTTCCTGTTATCTCATGATTTATTTATAAGGATTTTTATGTATTGTGTGTCTATAAGTGAGAATTTGCACCAAAAAGCATATAGTTGATTAAATAGCTTTTTTTTCACACGTCTTGAATCTTCTGGATCCTAGTTTACAACAAAAGGCTATATATATATATATATTTTTTTTAATCTTTTAAGAAACTATCAGAACCTGTATTCGGTCTTCGTCCAGATCCAGTTTTCCTGCCAGCAGCTCCCTCAGTTGGATACCTGGATAACAGTTCACCTGGAACACCGTCTCCAGAGCATTCACCTGATGGAGTGGAGTTAAAGTTAAGTTAGAAAAAATGTTGTCGGATGAGATCTTCTTTTTTTTCTTTTTTGACAGTTTACATGATTGACAGAACACCTGACTGTTGCTGAAGGCCGTCCGGGGTCTTCGTCCAGTATACCAGTTTAATGTGGGCCGAGGGGAGCTCTGGGGCTGACGGTGACGCTGTGGTTCTAGATCAGAAACGGGTCGTTTACAGCAGGGACTTTTTTCTGTGTTCTTCCTCTCTGCTCCAAATTCTGAAGCAATTAAAAACATGATGAATTATAATTTATAATAATTTATTTATTTATTTATTAATGTTTTTTCACTTTCTTTTTTCAAATATCACATTACACATGTCAGCTTACATAATAATATATATGATTTAGCAATGGCATCTAGGTGTTATTCGAGTGTATCTGTTGCTTTATGTCTGTTGGTTGTGCTGTTCTTTTTGTGTCTCTTTCCAGGTGATGGAGCAGACAAAGAAGGTTTTATCATTCTCTCCCTTTTATCTCCTCTTTCTTTCACCTCTACTCTTTTTTTTCTTTTCTTTCACTTTTTGTTCTTCCTTTACTCTCCCATTGTCATGTCCATATAATTTGAAATTCTCCTTGCAGGAATCATAATAAAGCTATTTACAAGCATAAATCAAGTGGAGCACTATGGCGAAAGCTGTTTGCTCCACTTGTAAAAGCAAAATCTGTCGAGCTCTATCTGGCATTGAGACATCAATTCCTATTGCCACATTGCTAGACAGGACACTGGGAAAAAAAAAAAACATGATGAAAAAGCAGAACATCACAGATTACTCATCATTTAGAATTAGACTCAGAGCTTAATCTTGGTGTTTAATGGACTGCAGCGTGAAGATTACTTAAACATGGGACAACGCTCATTTAACATCGTTAAACGTTTTACATCTAACATATTCCAAATAAAGAAATGACTAGAAATGCACCCTGACAAGGACTATAAGCGTCTTACACCTTAGGTTTGTGTAAGACCGTGTTCCAGCAAAGCCAGTTGTTTTGCTGATGATTGCCACTGCATGTTCAGGGTGGTTCTCCTGCTGGAAGGTGAATCTCCACCCCAGCCTTTTGTCTTCCCGCCAACTTTGACCAGAAATTACCAACAATTAGACAATAGTGAAGGGCAAAGCCAGGAAGTCTAAATCTTTTTCCATAATATTATTTTCTTAGTTCAGACCTATCCAGACGTGGCCAATTCTTAAAACAGATATCAGTCTTTTCCCGAGATTCAGACTGAAGAAATCTAGTCTAATAATTTTTTTTTCAAAAGAACTAAAAAAAAACATAAATTATCTTCATTCCACGTTCAGATGACATTTCAAAGAAGATTTTGGGCATCTAGAAATGAAAAACCTTTTAACAAGGAGGGTATATTTGGCTGTCATTGTTCATTTTACAAAAGATACCAAAATAAGGAGTAGGAGACTAAGGATGCAATAGATAAATTTAAGAGCAGCCAAATCTTAAATTTGGATTTGGCTGCTCTTAAATTTAAGAACAGCCTTGAAATGTGAAGGACTGTGTAAAAATCAACATACCTATTGGCAACAGTAGATTGTAAGGTTGATAAAACCTTTGAATAAGTGGGACTCTAATGCTCAAAGAGTAATTTTTATTTCAAATATTTGCAGCACTTGTTGGCACAGAAAGCAAGGCTAGGTAAAATACAAAACCTCCTCACCTGTCCAAGGGCGGTGAAGTTTGAGGCACTTCCCAAGGTTTTCCTGCTCCAAGCCAAGAATCCGATCGATATAAAAAGCTTGGTGGCGTTCTTCCTTCACAGGAGTTACAGTGCATTCCATTATCACCAATATGGAAAAGTGAGAGCTAAAGACCTCAGAAAAAGAGATGTTTCTTGGGCTTCACTGAGACACAAACAGTCATGAAGCGTCACAAATGTTTGATGGGGAACCTCCCTGACTGTGGAAATCCTTCACACTGCCTTGGTGGTCGAACGAGAGCAAACCGGCTGACTGCTGGTTTAAATGGGAGTGGAGAATTAAGACAGGCCTCCAATTAGAAGTAAGAAGGTTTTTTCCATGTGAATGAGATTCCCTGATGCTCCATCCAGCAGCTAATCTCAGCTAATGCTGTGTGTGCTGTTGGAAGTTTCACACTGACATACAACTTTTCTCTGAATGATAAAACAGCTCAGATTTAATGTGTTTCTGTATTGATTGAATTTCGTCAGCCATGTGCTCTCCATGAGCGAAAGAGATTAGGAAATGTTTATTGAAAACCACCACCATGACGTAAACACAAAGCAGCCCTGCATTCCTTTTCTTCTGAATTACCAAAGTAGAAAATGAGTTTAGTTTTCACTCCAGAAATACATCTGAGCTGCTGTTCCAGGCCTGACACAGAATGTGAGCTAATAATAATGACAATGATGGCAATGAAAACAATCCGCTGAGACCCAGTAATGCTATTAGGCTAATCTGGACGTGTTGTGATGCAGATGAAGCTCGTAGAGTGTGAATGCAGTCTGAAGCAGCAGGGAGGAAAAACCTTTTCACAACCAGATCATCTCCCACTAAAGGCCTATGGCAGCTTTAAACCAACAGCACACTTATTTATTTATCCCTTGCTCAGAGGTGGGAGGCTCCTGGTCAATTTGTACATCCATTAATCCTTACATGCCATTTTGTCCCTTCCAACTTTCAAATTGTACCTGTAAACAGATTGATTCTTTACCGCTTCCTTAATATATATAGCTATATCTGATGAATACCAGCAATTAATTATCACAAAAAGTTTAACATTTTATTGCTCCAGATTTCTATTTATTTTGGTCCTGATAGATTAGGAGTTTCATGACACGTTTCTGCCAGATACGGGTTGCTTTACAGAGCAAAAGCTGGACAAGGAGACGTCGGCGGAGAGTACAGGTACAACGTCAAGCTCACAGTATGTACACAGTACGCCCAGTATGTAAGAGCCTTTAGGCAGTCTGCAACTGGAGTATGCGCTAGCAACAATAAACCTAGTAAGTTAATTCAATATAAAAGTTAGGTTTAATTTGGCCTTATGTTGGAAACAGGGCAGTGTAGTCCAGCTACGCTGTCCTCCCCACAGAAACGGATAGCTCTCCCTCTCTCAGGACAGACCTGTGTACGTACAGTGATATTACACACTTGCGAAGAATATTTAGTGCACCTTATGTAATATTCTGAGTTCTGTTATGGTTTGTTAGTGTTAGTTTTCCTTCTCTTTCCTGTCTTTTGTTATCTGGCTGTTTTGAGTTCTGTCTAGTCTGGTTTCTTGTTTAGATTAGTGTTTACTGTTGTAGTTTATTCTGTTATGTCTTCAGAAGTTTCTTAGTTTTGGTTTTTTTTTTTTTATTTGTTCTTGTTTTGAGCCTCGGCAATGATGTCTGGTCTAATTACTTACTCTGCACACCTGCCTAACTCCACCCCTGCTGCAATCACCTCTCACCGGTTTCACCTGATTCCACCTCCATATAAACTGTTGAGACCAGACATCAGTACCAGGTTGTCCTGTTGAGTATGGGTGAGTCTCCTCCTGCAAATTCTGTATGTTAGGTTTGCTTTTTGGATTTTTTGACCCCTTTTCCTCCAGAAACCTGAGCCAGTCTGTCCGGTCTGTTCCTGCCTTGTCTGCCCTGCTCGTTTGTTTATTTTTTGTGTCATCTTTTTGTTCAACAGTCTGTTTGGATTTTTTCCCCTGTTTTTTGAGTTGGTGATTAAAGAGCTTTTTTTTAAGAAACCTCTGCTGGTCTGGCTGAATTCTGGGTCCTTTTCCTCAGAACATTACACCTTAGAACATTAGACCGCACATTTTAGGTGCGCCTAAAATGTGGACAAAGACATGCAAAGACACGTTTATCCATGGTGAGCCTTATAATCCGCCTTATGGTCCAATTAAATATGGTACACAATCGTAGAAATTGAGACATTGTCCGCACTGAGTCTGAGTGGACGCCGTACAGACATCCACAGACTCAGGTCCACGCAAGTATATGGGAGCCATATGGCTTAGACCCTTGGTAATAAGACAAGATACACGATTGGCAGGATATGGGAATCATTTTAGATCTGAGCCAGAATTACCATGACAATGGCACTGTGACCTCTGTGTATGTTTCTATATCTCAGAAGAGTCCCAATCAACTCTGATGGCTTTCACAGGCGGATCCCTGTTGTTCCCCAGGGGTTCCTATTGTATGCTCCAGGGAGGGAGTTAAAATTATTAACCTTGGAACCTCAGTATGTGCCTTTTAATATGTACTTGGTCTTGAGCCAGAAATGTATTTAAAGGAGCAATAAGTAAAAAATGTACTGCAAAATTAACCAAAATTATCTTCACTTGTCACCCAGAATGGAAGTAACATTCCCTATAAACAATCGGTTCTCTCCATCAACAATGTCTTAGTCACGTTTTTCTCCTTTCAAATCTAGAGATGTGGTCCAGAACTACTTTGGTGCAGCGTGTAGCCCGTGTTTACTTCCTGGTTCCTGAGCCAATCATATGAGAGTTCCCAAGGTTCCCAAGACAGAACCTTTTGGTATTTTATCTTGGCAAAAAAGCAGCAGCCTGCAAACACTGAAGCCAGTAAGAGAAGCAGACCAGAAATAGAAGAGAATAGAACATCATTTACCTGCCCTGTGTACATAGAAAGTTTACTCAATTTAACTTTGTAAAGTGTCTTTTTTGGCATGTGTTGTGAATTGGCGCTATATAAATAAAATTGAACTCAACTGAACCTATTGCTCCTTTAAATAAAGTACACTTAGCCAATAAAAAAGGAAACTCCAAGAAATTAGGTTTTGTGTATATACAAAAATATGCCTAAGAAATGAGGATTTATAGATAAAAAAACAGATGAAAGATCAGGGTTCCAATATATAAGATTCTAATTATAAAAAGATGAGCCACTTTATAAAAAAGAATTTAAAAACCCTCTATACAAGCAATGTTATTTTTCAGTAAAACCACCTAGATGTTAAACAAACATTTCTGGGTTCAACAAGAAGCAGTGCCTCTTGGCTGTTTGAAGATGTTTCACCACTTTTGTTGTTGATATTTAGGGCAATCAGGAATCAATTCATTTTTTCACATCTTCTGACTTTTGAAAGATTACGGCGCTACAGAACAGACAGGCACTGGGGCTAGTGCTTGTGTAGTAAACAGGAGATCCTGGGTTCAACTCTCAGCAGTACCTTTTAATTATACTACTTCTTGAATGGAAACTTTGTTTTGAATTTACACCCAACCTCAATATGGCTAATTTTGTTGCAGTAGTATGTTTCAAAAATAATGACAAGGTTCTTTGCTAAAAAAAAAAAAAGGTAGAAATACAAGCCCCTTTCTCTGGGGAAGTCAAAGCTGAGAGATATACATCTGCTGCTTTGCAGAAAATGAATTGGTTGAAGATAGCTCTGAAACCACAACCAACGTTTTCACCAATAGAGCGTAATCTGATCGTGATATTCGGTTGGCTTGTTTACATGACACATTTTTATTCCAATCAGCCATTTACTATGTGTTAACGTAGCTATTGACAGTGCTTTGCTGAAGTAGGTGTATGATGCATTTTCAACTCCAACTCCATGGCAATAAGTAAACTTCAGGGGGACCTGCTTGTTTGTTTTTCTTACTCTACTTTTGCAGAACTACAGGTCCATCTCAAACCTCCCCTTTATCAGTAAGATTATTGAAAAAGCTGAGTTTCAACAATTAGATTTATAATTAAACACCTTCTTAACAATGACCAGCCGCTTTGACGTTTTCCAGTCAGGTTTCCTCACCATGGTACAGAGACCGCCCTTGTCAAGGTGTTTAATGACATCCATATAAATGCAGACTGTGGAAGAACCACCATGCTGGTTCTATTGGATCTCAGAGCAGGATTCAATACTCCCTCCTTTGGCTGGCGCCTTGACCCACTGATGCATTGGTGTTCCTCGGTGTCCAGGGCTGGGTGCTCGGGTGTGTGCTGACTCACTCCTGGCAGCTGCTTCATGGGGCCTGGGTCTCAGGTCTCTGGGCCCATAGTTAAATCCGCCCCGGTGTAGCTGGCTGCCGGAGGAGCCTGCGGGCTTGTCACCGCAGCTCCTGGGGGCTTCAGAACTGTGGCTGTTGGGGGGTTTCCTAGGGCTCTTCTCTGCTCTTCCCTGGGACGGGGGAGCCAGCTTTCCCTGTATTGGTCCCTCTTGGGCCCCTTAGCTCTGAGGGCCCTTACGAGTGTCTGCCTCAGCTCTCTGAGGAGCGGGTCTTTGGTTCCTCACAACTACTATTAGGCATTTTTCTTACGGATAAACCTTACACACATAAGTGCGCTCTCGCAAATACTTAAGCTGCTGAGATTCAGGTGCTTGCAGATTCATTTCTATACAGAAAACCCCAATTATTATCTTTAGCTGTGACTTTATACATCTCATATTAAATAATACTGTGTAATTTTCAGTGATGTTATCAAGATGATGTGATGATTCTGGCACTGGAGCTGATCCTGCTCTTAATCAGTCACACCTGTTCAGTCTCCACCTATCTGCAATCAACCTCTACTGGCTCCACCTGTCTCCAGCTGCATAAAAACCCTGTTCTTGTCATTCTCCAGTGCCAGATCGTCTTCGAGCCAACCGGTGAGAACTTTCCAGCACTATTCCAGAAAACCTGCCTGTCTGTTGCCCGACCTGTTTTGCCCTCTGTTTTTTGAGCCTGCCTGATCCTGTTCTGGTTATCCTGCCTGCCTGAGTTCTGCCTTGCAGCCTCTGGATTCTGGACTGATTCCCCGTGTCCCTCTGCTTCCAGGGAAGCTCCAGCCGTTACGAGAGCAGCACACCCGAGAGCCGAAGCTGGTTTTACCCTGCTTATCAATAAACTGTCTGTAAAGTCACTGACCTGTCATGGTTGAATCTTGGGTCCAATTCTGATTCATTACAGATGATGGTTGTTTGTACATGTAGTCTTGTACTGTTCTTTTTATATCTCTCTGTGCAGGCGTAGATGCAGACTCCGATAATGTTAACTTCAATTCAATTCAATTCAATTCAATTTTATTTATATAGCGCCAAATCATGAAACATGTCATCTCAAGGCACTTTACAAAGTCAAGTTCAATCATATTATACAGATTGGGTCAGATTATACAGATTGGTCAAAAATGTCCTATATAAGGAAACCAGTTGATTGCATCAAAGTCCCGACAAGCAGCATTCACTCCTGGGGAACCGTAGAGCCACAGGAAGAGTCATCTGCATTGTACATGGCTTTGCTGCAATCCCTCATACTGAGCAAGCATGAAGCGACAGTGGGAAGAAAAACCACCCATTAACGGGAAAAAAAAACCTCCGGCAGAACCGGGCTCAGTATGAACGGTCATCTGCCTCGACCGACTGGGGTTACAGAAGACAGAACAGAGACACAACAAGAGAAACAAAAAAGCACAGAAGCACACATTGATCTAGTAATCTGTTCTACATTAGATGGTAGTAGCGGGTGAGCCGTCTTCTCTGGATGTTCTCTCCTTTTCCGTGCCTCTATTTTTTTCACCCTTTCTCCCTTTTAGCATTTTGTCTTGTCTTTTTCTCTTCCTTTTGTTCTCTTCTACCTTCCCGTTTTGGTGTCAACTGAATGTGAAATAGTTCCGGCATAAATTCTAATAAAGCTCTTTCCATATATAAATCAAGTGGAGCACTATGGCGAAAGCAGTAATGCTCCACTTGTGAAAGTAAAATCTGTTTGCCTCTCTTTAGCATTACAACAGCAATTCTTAATGCCACACCGCCAGACAGGACACGAAAAAAAAAGAAAAAAAAAAAGAATTGATTACTGCAACGGTGTTTTTACAGGTCTGCCTAAAAATTGGATCAGACAGCTGCAGCTGATCCAGAACGCTGCTGCCCGCGTCCTCACTAAGACTAAGAACGTAGAGAACATGGACCCGGTCCTGAAGTCCTCACTAAGACTAAGAATGTAGAGAACATGGACCCGGTCCTGAAGTCCTCACTAAGACTAAGAACGTAGAGAACATGGACCCGGTCCTGAAGTCCTCACTAAGACTAAGAACGTAGAGAACATGGACCCGGTTCTGAAGTCCTTCCACTAAGACTAAGAACGTAGAGAACATGGACCCGGTCCTGAAGTCCTCACTAAGACTAAGAACGTAGAGAACATGGACCCGGTCCTGAAGTCCTCACTAAGACTAAGAACGTAGAGAACATGGACCCGGTTTGTTATGAATAGAACAGAAAGACCCAGTATTCGAGGCGACAAACAGTTTATTTTTAAAGAAAGACCGGAGGTGACCGACGTCAGCGCTAGCAGCTGGATCCTCTGCGGGGAGAGACAACAGGTTAGTGACCTCGTCAGTCTGAATATGACTAGACACGATTGGGTGGGTCACTAACCTGGTCCTTCTGTCCAGTGTGGATCCGGGGACGGGACGAGATTCCAGCTGATGAGCTGCCCGCCAGACGCGGCACGATGTGAAGCCTCGAGGGTCCGTGTAGCAGAGTCGAAGGTCGGTGGACAGGCAGAGGGTCGGAACCGGGAGGTCAGAGAGCCGATGAAGTACAAAAGGATAATCCAGATCGTAGTCAGGTCACAGTTCAGGGTTCGGTACACGGTCGGGCAAGGATCAGGCAAAAACTCAGGTCGGACCCTAAGACTAAGAACGTAGAGAACATGGACCCGGTTCTGAAGTCCTCACTAAGACTAAGAAAGTAGAGAACATGGACCCGGTTCTGAAGTCCTCACTAAGACTAAGAATGTAGAGAACATGGACCCGGTTCTGAAGTCCTTCCACTAAGACTAAGAACGTAGAGAACATGGACCCGGTTCTGAAGTCCTTCCATGGCTCCCTGGATCTCAGAGAATAGACTTTAAAATCCTTCTGTTAGTCTATAAATCCCTGAATTAGCACCTAAATAAATCACAGACTTGTTATCAGGGCATCAACCCTCCAGACCACTCAGGTCTTCTGGCTCCAGCCTACTTGGGGCGACTGTCGCTTGATGGGTTAAATAGTCGTCTGGCAATCAGAAGGTTGTGGAATTGATTCAAGCTTCCCCTTGCCACATGTCAATGTGCCCCTGGGCAAGGCATTTAACCCCAAGTTGCCTACTGAGCTGCATCTCGGTGTATGAATGTGAGAGTGACTGGGTGAATGTGGCTATAGTGTACAGTGCTTTGGGTGGTCAGCATGACTGGAAAAGCTATCTAAGTTCAGTCCATTTACTATGGAAAAGCAGCATTTAGTTTTTATGCTGCACTCATGTGGATCATACTCCCAGAGAACTGTAAAAGTGCTAAATCTCTGAGTTCCTTTAAATCAAGGTTAAAAACAATTTTTTTAGAGTTGCCTAAAAATGTTAATGTTGACGTTTGAGTCCGAATTGTTTTATACTCCGTCTGACCTGCAACTACTATTCCAGTGCAATGTGCTTCACTCTGTAATGTTTTTCTTTCTGCTGTTTTTCTGTTTTGTTCATGTATATCACTTTGAATCGTCTTATTAACTGAAAAGTGCTTTGTAATTAAACTTGCCTTGCCTTACTCAGGTAGGCAAACAGGAACAACAGGTCTAAAGTCATTGAGGACGGATGGCTGAGATTTCTTCAGTACTGGAACTATGCAGGAAGTCTTCCATACATCTGAAACCTCCTCCTTGGTCCGGCTTAGGTTGAAGAGGTGCTGTGGAATCCCAGAGAGCTTTGCTCTGCACAGGCCTTCAGGACTCTGGGGCAGACACCATCTGGACCTGCAGCCTTGTTCTGCTTCAGTCTCTTCAGCTGCCTTTTCACTTGACTTCTGGAGACAGAAAAGTGGAAGGGGGAGGCAAAGGGAGCAGCACCATCTTCTAATTATGTTGAGAACAAACATGCAGAAGCAAAAGGGTCCATGACTAAAGTGGAAGATAAAACATCTCAGGTGTGACAGGGAGGTTTTGTGTCATAGGAAGTTGTGATGTCTTGTTCCTGAACTGAACCAAATGAAAAATGTGTTGAGCTCATTGGCTCTGTCCAGACTTCCATCGGTTTGATCTTCCTTTTGTTTGAAGCCTGTGATCAAACAAAAGGATCCTCTTAATGCCTGACCTCACATCTCTGATTTTCTTCTGCTGGAGCTTGCACTCCAGCTTCTCAAAGATTCAAAGATTATTTATTGTCGCCGTGTTACCGTGGTGAAATTCTTTTCAGGATACATACAACAACCAGTATGCAATAAACAAAAAAAAACATTGGTTCTCATTATCTTGATAGACACATAGAGCAATAAAACTGAGAGCAGAGGAGACAGGAGAAGAACATGGAATAGAGATTTTAAATCTTGTTTTATTTTGGTGTCATTTAAGTTAATATTTCATTAATATAAAAGTATAATAGTTTTTTCTCATTTTGCTTTTTAGTATTTCCCACTTTAAGTGGTTCTTTTCATTTGAGTGCAATCAAACATATTTTAAACTCAGGCATTTAGTTACACAACATTTATTTGTTTGTTTCACTTGTTGGAAATGTGTGCACATAATGCTCGTCCACGTCTCGATTCATGTAGGAGTGGCTGACGGAAACAGAAAAACCACGGAAACCACCACTAACACGGTATTAGCTGGTGGATCACTCAGCGCTGTGCAGGAATCAGAGGTGTTTCTGTCACGCTGTCACTGAGTCAAGATTCACAAATCTGCTCAACAAATCTAGTACTCCAAGACCTCCAACCAAGACTTTTACTCAACTGTGCTGTTGGGTTGCCCTTCTGAAACAACGCATTGTGACAGAACGCTCTGAGTTACTTTTTTAGAAGAGATTGTGATATGTAATACAATCTGTTTATTTTAAGTTTATTGAAAATAAAATAAAAGGTTCCCTTAAAGTTTACAGTGATTTCAGAGAAAATTAACAAAACAGAAACAAAGCACAATTTGTCAAAGTACAAGTTTATGTGAGCTTTCCAATTTACTTCCAGGGTTGATGCTAAAAAGTCTGTCTACACAAACAAAAAGTAAAATATATTTAAATTAAAGCAATGCCATAAAAGCTGAGTAATCTTCTAAACCTAAAGAATTGCCAGCTGCTGAATGAAACAGGGCAGAGTGAAAGTGAAAGTGTTGTGTTTTGCTTTGTTGTTTTTTTGTTTCAGGTAGAGGCTCCGCCTCCTTCTCAGGTAAATCAGGAAATAACAAAGTAAGGACAGTTTGACAGAAGCAGAGGAAAGAAGAAGCCGAAACAGGGTGAGTTTAACTCGTTATTCTTCTTTACCTGTCACAGTGTCAGTCCCTGTGGACTGTGGATGGAAAAACAGAGATAGAACTCAGATTCTTCTTCAAAATGACGCTGACTGATTTAGGAGTACTGGTCCTGTTTGTCAGCTAAAAATGACAAAGATTTCCTTTTGCTTGTATCTGTGTTCAAACAAAAACTTTGTGCCACAAGAATTAATCTTTTATCAAAGCATATTTGAAACGACTTTTTCAGTCGTCAAACTGGGAACTTTGTTGTTTTAAATGGCTGCTTTACAAGCTTCGCTGTCCTCTTCCTACTTTGCTCTCAGGTTTCCTGACACTTATAAAACAAAAGGAGATTATCTCACATTGCAAGAGCTTTTCTGTCTCTGAGATTTCAGTGGGTTGTCTCATGTGTGGTTTGTTTCTTTTATCTAAATGTTGTTATTTTTTTAAAACAGAAAGTTTCACAGATCACCGGGTGTGTCTTATTTCCCCGTGTGACGTGTGAAACATTTTCACCTGGTGTGTTCCCGCCCCCCCGTGTGACGTGTGAAACATTTACCTGTTGTCTCTTATGTTATTGAGACAAATCCAAGTAGGACAATGGTCTTCCAAAAATAAGGCAGACTTTCAAAAATAGTTTAAATAAAACTGAAATTAAATAACTATTACTTAGATCATAATATAAAATAGATCTAATTTTAGATGCCCAAATAAGGACATATTTCAGCTGAGATCTGACAGACAGACTATTTTATGGTGAAAGCAGGGTTCAGTCTTACAACCCCTTTATTTTGTAGAATGAGCAGGTGAGCTGCACATGATGTGTATCAGAAAAGTCCTTTAGCTGCTGTAGATCGTTTGTTGCTTAGTTGTTAATGCGAACTATGCAATAACTGCTGACAGGAAGTTGTGACCTCTTCATGCACTAGGCTTGGATATTTTGCTGCTTTTTCTAGACCGGATCACAACACCAGATTGGTAATAAATGAATGAATAAAGAAAATTCTTTCCAAATTGTTAATGGTCAGGTTATAATACAAAAAAACAGAAGCTTATTAAATGGAAATGTAAGAGTTGTAAAAGAGTTAAGAAAATTATAGAAAATTTTAAAGACTAACTGACAAATAATTAGGCTTCAAATTGATTAAAAATCTATATGATGATCTAATGAGTATTTAAGATGATGGGGATCTGGTTAAAGAAATTTGACCTGCACTTAATAAAATCAATATATTTAATGGAAAAAGAAAACACAAAACAGGTTCACAGGAAAGGGCTAAATCAGGGAGAATCCATGGAGAAACGGAAAGCAGGCACCACAGAAAAAGGTCTGTCTGTTCTTGTCTGAATTTCTGCTTCCTTCATATAGTTCACTTTGTACTGAGCTGATTTCATATTAATTCTGCTTTTAAGTTTTCTGGAAACAGGTGCAAAGCTTTCTGCAGCCTACTGCTTTTTGTGTTTGGTAAAGGAAAGTTTGACAGCCAGAGAATGATGCACATGTGGTGCCAGAACCCACAGATCCATATACACAAAAAACTGTTACCTGCTGAAATCTGGCTTCTCTGACTCCACAGAGATATGATTGAAGTTAGCTATTGTCTTTACAGGACAGCTCAGGGAGCCGCTCACTGAAGAAAACAGGCTTGAACCAAATCTGAAAAAAAAATGTGTGTTACTGTTTGTTTGTTTTCCTTTGACTGATTAAAGTCCAGAAGTTGGACAGTTGTGTGGAGGAAGCAGAGAACAGTTCCAGCTCTCCAGGATCCCGATCCATGGCAGCTCCTTCAGACTTCAGTCAGGAAGCTGGGCCATCAGGGAAAAAGTAAGAAAATGGTTCTGATTTGGTTTCTTGATCTTAGGCCAGTTCTGACTCTGACATGGTATTATTTGTCAACTTAGCTTATTCTATTTTAATGTAAAATCTAATTACGGTTTATTACAGTGATGCATGCATTATAGTTATTCTCTCTTACTCAGGAGCAACTTTTCTACTTAGCAAATTCTTTTGGCTAAGATTGTAAATGTCCTAGCAACTCATATCAACTCCCTTTGCTTCTATTGATTGAACCTTGTGTGAGGTTTAGAAAAGTGTTCATTACATTAATATTGATGTTAAAGCCACATAAATGCCGCAGCTGTTCATATCTGTAATTCTTAAATTCATTAAATGTAATTCAAATTAATACAAATTACACCCTGCCCAATCAGATCTTACCTAGATACAGTATATGGAAATAAGAACCCAATGCTATGAAGTCAGCTGTTGTCTGGCTGTCAATTTCACATTCTGAATTTATTAGCTGGGAAAAGGTACACTATTTCACCTGATGATCTTACTCTGAGTCTCCAGAGAAACCAAAGTTACACACACACACACACACACACATATATATATATATATATATATATAAATGTGTGTATATATAAATGTGTGTGTATATATATATATATATATATATATATATATATATATATATATATATATATATATAAATGTGTGTATATATATATATATATATATATATATATATATAAATGTATATAAGATAATGTATTCTTGATAATTTCCCGATTTGTTTGCCTTGTGCTGCAAATGTAATTTCAATGGTTTTCATCAGGAGATTTCTCAGTTATTGATGTGATCTGAATGACGGATTTTTCAGAGGTCAGTTACAGAAGTGGACAACAACGTCCCCAGGATCCAGTGTCTTGTCTTTGAAGAGTGATGACTCTAAAGAATTACCTCCAAGCTTCAGTAATGAAGCGGAGCCCTCTGACACAAGGTGAGAAAACTATTATTATTACTGATTTTACAGCCTGAACTTTTGATCTATTTGGGTTTACCAACAGCATTTCTGTCTTGCTGTCTTCTTTTTATTTCTGTGTGTGTCTTGTCTCTTGGCCATGGAAACCTGGTCCTTTCAGTGTCACCTCTGGTTTCCACTCCAGGCCCGCTAAGGGGATCCCGGTGCTTTACCTCTGTATTAAGTGATTGAATGTATTTGTTTCAACATTGACTCTCATGTGGCTCTACCATTTAGTTCATTTGAATTTCTCGTTGAAAATGTACAACATTCTTTCTATTTAGTTGAGAAGCACCAATAATTCTGTCAATGACTGCCTGGATGCAAGTTCTATTTTCTGCCTCTGGTTTTCCGGGGGGTTCATAGTGGATGAATTTATCTTCCTCTGCAGTCAGAGATGTTTGAATTGATCAGATCAACACTGTCAGTTTTTTCTCACATTAAGAAATGTCTCTTCACAGAGGGAGGAAGAGAAGCAATGTCTGTGTAGAGAGGCAGCCGTCCAGCTGTGCTTTATGTCAGGATGTCATGAAGGATCCAGTCTCCAGCAGATGTGGACAGTGCAACACCTCTCACTGGGACCAGTCAACATCATCAGAGTACTCTTCCTGCCCTCAGTGTGAAAAAAGATCAAGGAGTAGCGCTGGACTGCAGGCGGCACATCAGAGCAGTACTGTGCAAGGTATGACATTTCTGTTAACTTATTGTTTAGTAACATAGTAATTATTAGTTATTAGTTATTCTACCACAAAATGAAGATTTACGATTACTATAAATGTCCTACTGAGAAAGGACAGATTTACAGAATTCTAGATACAATGTAATCCTCCATAAAATACAGAATATCATGATTTAATGATATCTTGTGTTTTTCACCTGATATGTTATCTTTCACAGTGATAGAGTGTTTGCCAGTTTGGCAAAAACATTATTTTGCTTTCTGCAACCTACTGTTTGTGTGATGTAACCTACTGTGTTCATCAAACCCACAGCTCTGGGGTGGAAACATTTGCACAGCACAAAGTTTAGTTATAAAACGTGACCTTATAAGTTATAACAATCAAACAAAACATTTATCTATCCATCCATTCATTCATTTTCGTATCTACTTATCCTTACCAGGTTGCTGAGAGGAAGCCATGGTTGATAAATTTTCTCTGGTTGTCGGTGGGCGGTCGACACACTGGAGATGTTATCACTCAAATTGTTTTGCGTATTATCAAAACAGCTCAGCACCTCAGCAAACTATTGACATAAAATCACAAGAGAGCCAGGATTTGAATTTCTTAAATACTTTATAGCCAGATGTGCTAAATTGGGTCTTTCTTTTTAAATAAATGACAACACATTTAGAAAATATCTTGCAAGAAGGTCGTGGTAGATTTCTCACTTCCAGTGAAACTTGATTTGGAGCAGACAAAACTATACTGCAGAAGTAGAGGGAACACTGTTTTGGGGCGTCTTGATGTTCATCAGTGGGGTAGAATACAGAATTCATGCATCAAAGTTTATTGAGGAGGGGTCGTGGCCGAGTGGTTAGAGCAGCTGCTTGCACTCAGAGAAGGATGCGAGTACCCGGTTCGATCCCCAGTGCCTGCACTCTGGGTCCCTGAGCAAGACCCTTAACCCCAGAACGCTTCCTGGGCGCCAC
Source organism: Fundulus heteroclitus (assembly GCF_011125445.2). Classification (NCBI taxonomy): domain Eukaryota; kingdom Metazoa; phylum Chordata; class Actinopteri; order Cyprinodontiformes; family Fundulidae; genus Fundulus; species Fundulus heteroclitus. Next base: position 53,703 of record NW_023396798.1, read on the forward strand.
ATATGGCAGCCCACTGCTCCCCAAGGTGATGGGTTAAAAGCAGAGAACACATTTTATTGTAATGTATGTTTCAATGACAATAAAGATGATATATTACTACTACTATTGGGTATGGGGCTGATTGCTGCTGTCCAGGGGTAGCCTGGCCAGCCAGACTACCCCTTGCCTCTCTTCAATACAATTGAAGTCAGTTTGTTGTATAACAAAGCGAAAGCCAAAGTGAGTCCTGCTGGCCAGATTAGTCCAGAGGTGGGTAGTATCTAGTCACATTTACTTAGTTACTTTACATTTACTTTAGTAACTGTTTAAAGTTATTTAATGTTTAATAAATAACTGTCTGTTAAGTATTGTTTGGTAAATATCAGTTCTTAAGCTGATATAAGGACAATAGTTGAAAGGGATGATATGAGGCTTAGCGATCTTTTAACAGCAAAACCTGCACACACAGAATAAATGAGTGACAACTTCTCTTCAAGTTCAATAATTTAATAACAGAAATAAAAAAAATGCATTCAGAGCATATCACTATATAATGCTGTTTATCTGAATTAACACTATATTTCAATCAATACCTCTCTACTAGGCTAGTGAAACTTACCTAAACTACTAAGTAAAATGAAGATAAAAACAAGCTAAGCTAAGGAACTATGTACATGCAAAACAAACAAAAGACAAAACAAAGTGGTTGATCATCATCAGAATAACTCAGTGAATCCTGGTTCACTGCAGATCTGATGTAAAGAACTTGGAATGGAGTTAAATTAGCTTAACTAATTTAGAACAACATTTGGCATGTGTTTCAACCCATTCACAATGTGTATCCTGAGTTAAACAAAACATTATTTGAGGAAATAACATTTTGTTTGAGTTAAAGAACCAAAGTTCATTTTAAAGAATGTAAATTGAGGTTAAATTAGCTTAACTAATTCAAAACAACATTTGGCATGTGTTTCAACCCATTCACAATGCAAATCTCGAGTTACACAAAACATGATTTGCTCAGTAAGATCATTAACTTTAGGGAGGCTTGATTTTATCAATGCGATTCTACCTTCGGGAGCTAGGGGTCGCTGCAACAATCGGTCGCTAAAATCGGCTAATCCTAAAGTCAACAAAATTCCATTGTTCCATATTAATGCGGTAATAAGGCTCATAGCACTATCAACAACGGCGGAGCGAAACAAACAAGCTTAATGCTTCAACCGACCGTATTTGACTAACTGGAAATCGCAAGTTACCAGAAGCTAATAGCATTTTGGCTAGCGGATTATTGGCGCTAACTTTAAAGACTTCAGCTTTATTTTTAGTCATAATGAGTGGGTCGGATAACATACATTAATATCCCATCAATGTATGAAACCCCTTGTGGAGATAACGCTTGTTACAACCATAAAAACACACTCGAATCACATCGCCAATGACATGGTATCATAATGCTATCATGAGCTACGACCGTTAGCTCTTTGTGTTTAAGAACACCATGTGGACGCGTTACACAAACCTTTCCCAATAACCATGTAACCTTTCTTTTTAGTTTCTCTGTCCAACCTTTCGGTGCCTCGTGTGAGCTAGATCCACTTTGGCCATCCACAGAAGCACTTACTTCATGTTGCTCTGTGATTGCTCATGATTAGCTGCTTTGTGTGCTCTGCATGATGATCAGACCTCTCAACTTTTATCAAAAGTTAGGAGTGAGATTATGCTAATTTGGGGGCGGGGCTTGTTTGGGGCGGGGCTAACCGGACCCTGGAAGAGCCGGTGGAGTCAACTCCATCTCATTTTTATCCCACCAGACAATGAAGTAGACATGTATTACTTGTGTTAAAAAGAGAAAGAGACATATTAATACTTAATAATAATAATACTTAATTAATTGTTCAGTTAATGGATTAAAACATAAATAAGTTCAAATAATACTGAATAAAATTAAGTAGATTTTAATTATTGACCGAATTATTATACTGTTACACATTCATCTATGGGTTGTTTATCATTGTAAATCTATAACCTGATTGGTGAATCAGGCTGAGTTTCATCAAGCCTTTATGATTCCCTCAGCAGCAACACTGAAGCACACAGAGGTTCCCGCTGCATCTTTACACACGATCCAGCTGCTGGTGTATCCCTCTTTTCAGCTCAATGCACTTCTAGACTGTAACAGTTTATAACCATTATCACCTTTCACAGCGACAGGTTTCTCAGTCAGTCGCCGCGCTGACCAGACAAATCTCTATTGCTCTCGTCAGTGCGCTCTGGGCGCACTGACGCCCAGAAAGCACCTGCTCCGAGTCCGAGGGAAAGGAGGGGGGAGAGGAGCAAGCACGGAGGCAAAGAAATACGGTGCATGTAGTTAAAAAATGCAGAATTAATAAAAACGAAACTTATAAACTGACCAAGTGGCGTTTTAAACTGCATCTGGTTAGCAGAACTGTTTTTATGATCAGCGTGCAGCCATGACTGGTTCTGAATGAACCGGTCATCTCGCAGCAGCTCCGCCCCCTCCCCTCCTCCTGTGTACGCGGTACAGGACCTTACCGGCTTACTTTCACCACTGTTAAGACTAAAATTATTCATAACTCTGATCACTCTTCCTGCTGCTCTGTTAAAAAGAACTGCAGCAGAAATTACTGATGGCCACAAGCTGTGAAAGAAGCCGAAACAGCTCAGTAGAAGGCGGAGTTTTGTCGTCCGCAGCCCAGATGGGCTTTGTGATTTTTATGCGTGAGAAATTCCATGTTTGCGTGTGAAATGCCATGTGTTGCGTGTGAGCGTGTGAAGTTAGTGAAATGCGTGTGTCACACGGTCAATGCGTGAGAGTTGAGAGCTATGATGATGATGTACCCGGCATTGCAAAATTAGAATTGAAGTGACAATATCACTGTGACTGTATTGCTGTCTATGACATTAATAAAAAAAAAATACTGGATTGGAATGCTAGATCAGCATCATTCATCTGGTATCCGATCCAGCTAATTAGTCAATATAAGAGCCAATATCCAATCCGGGTATCTGATCGGTGCATTTCTATTTCAAACCAAGGTTTTTTGGAATTTACGTTCAGGAATTTAAATCAGACTATCCGACTGAGATAAAATGCTCAAGTTATACATATCTAAATATTAATTAGATGTGTTGAATTAAATTGATTAGCGTTTGAGAGACGTGTATTGTTAATTGGGTCCCCTGTCAATACTTCACAAAAAACTGCAAGTAGGAGCCATACTTTGTTTTGCTGTACGTCTTGTGCTCTTCTGACAATAATATCCTCTCTATGGGTGTATGGGCACCCGCATGTGACGTCACTGGTATCTGTGGGTGGCACCGTGGGTGTGGTGTCATCTGTATTAGTTTGTTTGCTCACCTGAGTTCAACAGCGACCTGGATTAAGGCGGCTGGGTGAGCTTGGGGAGAAACTTTCTGTTAACCGCACGGTTTGATGTATCCATGCACGGCTCATAATGTAGGTAAAAGTTTTGTGTTAAGATCGTGAGATGGAAAAATAAAACGACATCAACGTGCATAATGGTTCAGCGTGACGCGTCATCAGTGGCCATTACCCCTTGTCTCAGCCGGCCGTGGCGTTTGGATAAGATTTTAAATTGATACGCCGCAATACTGCATAAAGAATATAAAAGCAAATGACTCAGATGTGGATTCAGCTAAAACAGGACCTCAGCTGCTGCAGTACAGTGTTCACAAGGGTAGTTAGTTTTACTGGCTTTTGATTGGTTCTATTTGGAGAAGAAAACCTCTTTCAGTAATGGAGTCTTCCTGTTTGCACACGTTACATGAGCTCACCAGCACTATAAACTTCATCCATAATTGGCCCCAGTCAGTCAGCTTGGAAGCCTCAATTGGAATCTGTAAGAATTTTCTCAACTTCTTTGCTAAAAAGCTTTCCTTAGTCAGTTATCCAGCTAAATATTGCTGTGATTAACTGCAATCCCTTGTAGTGAGCATACATGTAGCGAAAGCAGAAAGGAAAGCTGCCCTCAAGAACTCCACACTCTGGACATCTCTGTGTCTCCTTGTGTTCATGTCTCAGGACTTGTGGATCTTCATAGTAAAACATTGTGGTTTTAAATGTTGTCTTGTTTGTGTTTGGACTAAGAAAATAAGTAGTTTTTTTCTGGTGTCCTTTGAATAATGATGAACTACAAGAGAACATTGCTTATTTTTCACCAAAGAAACCGACTTCCAGAACAGGACCAAGGCAGAACAATTGCTAATGAATTGAATGCTTTACATATCTTTACACAGAATAACTAATTTTTTTATCTTATGTTCTGTTTTTCAGTAAATGTTCATCTGCGGGAGGTTTTAGATGAATATAGGACTAGTCTCAGGAAGAGGTATGAACATGTGACTGAGGGAGTAGACAAGCCAGGAGGTTGTTCCCTCCTTAACAAGATCTACACCGATCTCTACGTAACAGAGGGACAGAATGAAGAGGTCAGTAACCAACATGAGGTGATGCAGCTGGAGACATCAGTCAAGATCATTATGGATAATCCAATCAGGTGCCACGAAATCTTTAAACCTGATCAAAACAAAGTCATAAAACTGGTTCTTACAAATGGCGTCGCCGGTGTTGGAAAATCATTCTTAGTGAAAAAGTTCGCTCTGGACTGGGCAGAGGGCTTGGAGAACCAAGATATCAGTGTGGTGGTTCTGCTTTCATTCAGGGAGCTGAATGTAATCAGGGATAAGCAGCACAGTCTTCTCTCATTGCTCCATACGTTCTATCCAACACTTCAGAGGTTCCCAGCAGAGAAGCTGTCTGTCTGTAGGATTCTGCTCATCTTTGATGGCCTGGATGAAAGCAGATTTTCACTGGATTTCATTAACAGTGAGCTCCTTACTGATGTCACTCAGAAGTCAACAGTCAATGTGCTGTTGGTCAACCTCATCAAGGGGAACCTGCTTCCCTCAGCTACTATCTGGATAACTTCCAGACCTGCAGCAGCCAATCAGATACATCCTTCATGTGTTGACAGAGTAACAGAAGTACGAGGATTTGCTGATGCGAAGAAGAAGGAGTACTTCAGGAAGAGATTCAGTGATGAAGAGCTTTCCAGCAGAATCATCTCACACATCTGGGCATCAAGATCCCTTCAAATTATGTGTGGGATCCCAATATTTTGCTGGATCACTGCTACTGTTCTAGAGCACATGCTGAACACTGAGAAGGGAGAAGAGCTGCCCAAGACCATGACTGACATGTATTCACACTTCATGCTGGTTCAGACTGAGATGAAGACGAAAAAGTATCATGAAGGACATGAGAGGAGTCAACAGAAGCCTATGGAGACAGACGGGGAAGTTCTTCTGATGCTGGGAAGGTTGGCATTTGAACAGCTAGAGAAAGGAAACATCATTTTCTATGAAGAAGACGTGGAGGCATGTGGTCTTGATGTAAAAGAGGCCTCTGTGTACTCAGGAGTTTGTACCGAAATCTTCAAAAAGGAGAGTGTCATTTTCCAGAAGCCAGTCTACTGCTTTCTTCACCTGAGTGTTCAGGAGTATCTGGCTGCAGTCTACATAATCGACTGTTTCACCAACAGGAACACACAGGTCTTGAAGAACTTTCTGACTGAACACAATAGTGACTCACCACTGGAAGACTTCCTCAAGAATGTACTGGAAAAATGCCTCAGAAATGAAAATGGGCGGCTGGACCTGTTTGTTCGCTTCCTTCACGGCCTCTGTGTCAATTCCAGCCAGAGACTCCTAAGGAGCCTGCTGGATCACACAGAAAGCAGTACAGAAACCATCCATAGAGTTATCAACAACCTGAAGAAACAAAGAATATTAGCATCTCCAGACAGAAGCATTAACATTTTCCACTGTCTAATGGAGATGAACGATCTCTCGGTCTATCAGGAGATTCAAGAGTTCCTGAAGTCAGAAAACAGATCAGAGTTCCTCTCAGAGATCCACTGTTCAGCTCTGGCCTACATGCTGCAGATGTCAGAGGAGGTTCTGGAGGAGTTGGATCTGACAAAGTACAGAACATCAATAGAGGGACGACAGAGACTTATCCCAGCAGTGAGGAATTGCAGAAAGGCTCGGTAAGTCTACATTGTCTTCTCTGTTTTTCATGTAGATTGGTAGGATTCTTTGTCATAATGTAAACAAAAGCAGAGCCTATTTTTTCTTTCATGAACAGGATTATATTTTTTAGGTTTCACTTATGAATTAGAATAATGTTTTTGAATATAACTTGGTATTTTTCTAAAAATCTGGGAATTGTGAATTGAATCAGACAACGTTGGAATTGAAAGGGAAAATGTCAAAGATGACTGGAAATCTGTACCAGCCAAAAAAGACAAATTAGTAAAGATACATTTTGCACGTACATTACGAGAAATTCGTCACCTCAAAACCTTCTTTTCTTGTAATTAGCAGGTCTAAATTAGACTGGGGAAATTCACTGCGCCATGTCAAATATAATAAAAGTACGAGATGAAACATGGTCAAGGATAGGACTTTTATTATCACTATCACATCAATTAGTCATCACATGTTTGTGTGTTATACAAATTGCTTGATATACTCACTTTTGTTCCATCCACAGATTTGCCGACTGTAAACTATCAGAGACCCATTGTGAAGTTGTGGCCTCTGCTCTGAAGTCCAACCCTTCTCATCTTACAGAACTTGACCTGAGTGGGAACAAGCTAAATTATTCTGGAGTGGAGCATTTGTGTACTGGATTTAGGAGTTTAAACTGCAAGCTTGAAATACTGAGGTTAGTTAGTATTGATTCATATATATATATATATATATATATATATATATATATATATATATATGGGCTGGGCAACGATTAAAATGTTTAATCACGATTAATCGCATAATTTGCCTGATTAATCATGATTAATGGCATTGTATGCGCAAACTCCAAGAATGAATTCAAAAGTAGTGTAAAGAGCACTTTTATTTTAATGTTCTGCTGCCATATGAGCAAAAGTGTTGTAACATTTGTAGCACTTATCAGTAACACATACTTAGTGTAAAGCTCAACTTAAACATGTAAAACAAAAAATAGCAATAATAATAAATTAAAGCTTATTGCCACTGACAGGAAATTCTCTTTTAATGGGGAAAAAATCTACCAGAAACAGGCAATTTCTGAGGTAACAGCAGGGAGCAGCATTACCATTTTATGTTCAATAACAAAGTGTGAAGCACAAAAAAGGTCTACAGTAGCTATCCACTTCGCCATTACATTGGTTAGCTTCTCTGAGTCATTGAATTGTTTGGTGATGTCTATAGCGTGTTTGGCATAAGTGATATGTTAAGCTCAAGGTGCTCCTGTGATAAGAAAGTTTACCTTGGCAGTGGTTACAACTAACTTGTTTCTGTCATATTCGTTGCTGGAAGAACTTTAAACTGAAAATGTCAATTTAAAAGTTCTGTGACTTTGTTTTTTCCGCGTTTTCCTTTTTCCAGCCAGCACCTTTCTTCCTGTTTGAATCCAAGGCTAGGCTGACAGCGAGGTTATTGGCGCATTATCGCCACCTACTGTTCTGATTCAAACCCCTACACTGCAGCAACAGTCCTTCACAAAATAAAAGCATGTGCAGTGTTTCCCGTAGCAAACTCACGCTAACGCCTCACCAACATTCCAAAAAAAAACCCAAAAAAACTAAGTCGATATGCTTGCATGTTTATTTTACGTGAACACAGCAAATACATGGATACTTTGAAGCGAGAAGCGACTTCACCGACGACATCGATGCAGATGAAACGCTCCCCGTCCCCCCCGCTCCGCCAGCAGTGATCCGCTCCGGCCGCCAACTCACCGCCTAGCCTGAGCAAATTCCTGTGGGAAGCACTGATGTGAGCAACATGCGTTAATGTGCGATAAAGTTAATTAATTAGATTAATAGTCTAATGAATTAACGTGAATATATATATATATATATATATATATATATATATATATTTTTTTTTTTTTTTTACCCTCTGCGATTTACATAGTTACAAGAACGTTAGAGACTGTAGCAAAACAGACCCACGCTCACTGTCGCCAAGCCTTTGGTCTTCTTTTTTCTAAAGTCGCTTGTAAATTTCACGAGTTGCGGGTTGCAGTTTTTTGGGCTTGTTTCTGAAAGTGAAGTCGCTTATTTGGGCTCTAAAATAAGTGGCGCTGCTGCACTACAGACACAGTGAGTATAACTAGTTGAAATATCCCTCCGCCTCATTACGCCCTGGAGCGCATGCATCCTGACATAGGAGCCGATAGGAGTAAAAGCAGAGGGAGCAATGTTGCTGAAAGTAGATCATGCGGCTCCGATCACCGTTTCAAGCAGAGATTGGTTCTGAAGATGAGTTATTACATGCTGATAACTTTGCAGAAACCCAACCTATAAACCATACTTTAATGCAAAAATATATGAAGAAATTATTGTTGTTGGTGTGAAAGCTCAGGATTAGATGTGTGTGAGAGAGAGAAAAAACTAATAGAACTAGACTTTATTAAAATGTAAAATTAGTATTACTTTATGTAAATGCTTAATACCATGTCTATCTTTGTTTAAGAGGCAAAAAAAAAATACTTGAAATATTTATTTATTTACACATTTGTTTACACATTGTGTAAACATCAGGGTGTTTGATTAGCGATTTCGCCATTATTGGCCAGAGTTTAACATTTTATGGCACCAAGATGTTTTCATTCCAATTTTGAAAAGTGCTTGAAAATAAAAAATAAAATTAGTTTTTGTACAAGCATGTGTTTTTACTAGTGTCATCTATTGCAAAATTGCATATCAAAATGTCCAAATAGGCTTTTACGCTTTCAAAAATAAAAAGATAAAATATTTGTGATTAATCTAGAGTTAACTATTGAAATTATGCGATTAAAATTTTGAATTGTTTGACAGCACTAATATATATATATATATATATATATATATATATATATATATATTAGGGCTGGGCAAGTTAACGCGTTAATTTCGCGTTAATTCATTAGACTATTAACGGCGATATTTATTTTATCGCGCATTAACGCATGTTGCTCACATCATGCTTTCAGTCAGTGTCAGTCAGCACGCGCGCTGACTGCAGCGCACTGTCTCACGGCAGCACTCTCTCGCTCCCCCTCCCCTCTCGTACATGGCTCAGCGGCGCCAGCCAATCAGCACGCAGGCTCAGCCTGGCCCGCGCACTCAGCTCTCACACAAACTTAATACACAAACAGCTGAGAGAGAACGCAGCAGCGAAAAAACATGAACAGAGGAAGTAGCACCGTTCGGCTTTATTTTAATACCGTAAATGAAATCAAGCTGTATGTTTTGTAAAAAGCCGGTTCATTTAAGTGGAAACACAATAAATTTATCTAGTCACGTGAAAAAACATGAAAACGTCGAGCCCCAGAAACGGAGAGAGGAGACGAAACTTCTCTCATTGCCCCGACAGACCCACAGACGTCACTGACTGAGGCGTTTCAGTCCTCCAGGGAACATCCAGGTAGATCAGTGGATGGATGGATGGATGGATGGATGGATGGATGGATGGATGTTACTGGAGCCCACACATAACATGTAATTAAGACCTTGAAAGAACCCAGTACATATATTAAAAAGTGTTATTTAAGATAAGATAACATTAGTTAATCCTTTTTTTATCCCACGACGGGGAAATTTATAGGATTAAAGCAACAGGCAGGTGCATACAACACAGACAAAATTACATAAGGATTGAAATAAATAAGAGGTGGATTAGCGAAAAAACACTGAACATAACATTATTATTATTATTATTATTATTATTATTATTATTAAATTGTAATAATAAAATAAAAACCACAAAACCCAAAAGGTCAACAGTTTCATGATACATCAAGCTTAGGGACTGGCTAATATACAGCAGGTCAAAAAAGGCCATATTTTGGCTGCAGTGCTTGTTCTCTTATGAAGAAAAGATCAACTAGTGCACTAAATTCAATAGATGGGTTGAAAATATCCAGTATAAAATAAGTGGTACAAATGTTACAACACTTTTGTTCATATGGCAGCAGAACATTAAAATAAAAGTGCTCTTTACACTACTTTTGAATTCATTCTTGGAGTTTGTAAATACAATGCGATTAATCGCGATTAATCGCGATTAATCAGGGCGATTAATCGCGATTAAATATTTTAATCGTTGCCCAGCCCTAATATATATATATATATATATATATATATATATATATATATATATATATATATATATATATATATATATATAATATCTAGATGCTAAGCATATCAGTTTCTCAATTATAGCAGAAACCAACCTTTCAGGCCTAATACACATATGCTATCAAAAATTATTTGACTAATTTACAAAAGTTGATCTTAATATGGTAAACTTTTCTTTTCAAATGGACATCTTGCCCCCTGTTTTCAATACTGCTGTTGTTAAACGCCATCTCAAGAGACGGAGAGTAGGTCACAACCTAGCAATCTTGTTCAGAATCGTTCTACAGAAACAACAGATATCAGAAGAGCATCTTTTTATATCTACTTCTAAACAGGATTTTCAGGACACAATATTAGGCATCAGTTTTTCAGCTTATTCTAATATTACTTTTTCATTATTTCAGTCATGTTTCTGCTTTTTAAGCAGTATTATGTTGTCTTATCTTGTTTTATTTTGTTTTATTTCTCAGACTGGAGGTCTGCACGTTGCCAGAGAACAGCTGTATTTCTCTGGTCTCAGCTCTGAAGTCTAACCCATCTCATCTCAAAGAACTACGCTTAAAAGGGAATGAAGGCATGAAAGATGCAGGAGTGAAGGAGCTCTGTGGGTTTCTAAAGAGTCCCCTGTGCAGACTAAAGATTCTGAGGTCAGACACATATTTTCATGGCTGATCATTGTACTAATCAAGAGTAATGGTCCTTTCAGACCAAAAGCAGCACCAATTGCAGCAAGCTCAGAAGTAGAAATGTGTTAACTTTAACAAAGGTGCGCTATGATGGATAGTCTGATAGCCATCAGGTGTACTCAGTGGCCATGTCATGGGGCGATGCAGGGGTAGGGTGGAAGCCCACTTCTTTGTGAAGAAGTGAGCTTCTTCATATGACACAGTACCAATGAAGTAGCTCTCGACTTCTAAAAGGTTGGTGACCCCTGCTCTAAAGGATCTGACAAGAACACCAGGAGCTAAGAGGGTCATGCCAGGAGAATCACACACAGCGCAAGACAAAAGGGGAGGACCCAGCAGAGACAACAAAAAATTGGATTTCTCCCAAGAGGTCATCAGTTGACATTTGTAAAGGCAAAGTCCAGTACTGGTTAGGTTAAAGTTTGAGAGGATGCCCACTGACAGATTGGTGCAGGCTGGTGATTTACAAGTATAAAGAGTTTCTGCCCACTCCTAACTCCTAACCCAGAAGAGAAGAGAGTTCACAGTTAATTTTTGGAAGGCTGTAGGCCCATATTTGACTTGCATCATCCATGTGCATTTCCATCAGGTAATGACGTCAGAGCAGGACCTAGGAGGTAATATTAAGGATATTTGGATAGAGCCTTAGAAGGCTGACATTCAATCCCAATGTCTAGACTGGCCAGCAGTCCATTGGACCAACCACCAACTTTTCCCATTTCTCTGAGAATCCAATCCAGGTTTTTTCGCCCATCCTTCTGGACTGATGCTGCAACACCATGACAAAAGCAGTAAACTGGATGAGGGTCTCCACAAGGGATTCCAAGTTGGTGTTCTGGCAATCAACATCCCCACAGAGATGCAAAACCTTGGCATTTGGTCATTAAAAACTCTGGTCCGTGTATTTGCCGCTCAGACTTCCTGTCAGTAAAAAGGCAAGCTGCATGGAGTTGAGTTAGATGCATCTTTGAAGCCTGCTGGCTAGACCCGTGTACGAAAGAACAAGTGATGGATAGAAAGGAGAAGTAGAAGAAGTAGAAGTTTGATCAAGTAACACCTGATGCGCTGATTAGGAAAGGGGATACTATCAGGGAGGCAGGTAGGTGAGTACTTGGTATGTTTTCTGGATGGAAAGTTGACAAGGAAACTTGGTGGTGGAATGAGCAAGTCTTGGAGTGTGTTCAGTGAAAGGGATCAGCCAAGAAAAAGTGGGACACCAAGGACTAAATAGAGTCACCAGGAGAACAGAAAGGTGCAATGTGAAGGGAAGGTAGAGGTAGCTAAAGTCAGACAAAGGGCAAACAATGACTTGTATGATGGATGGACAGTAATTAGAGAGAGAAAGACATATACAGATTGGCAAAGCATAGAGACAGATGTGAAGGATGTTCAGCAAGTTAAGGTGATTATAGATGAAGTTGAAAATGTACTGACAAGTGTGATAGCAAGATGGAAAGAGAATTTGAAGGGTTGATGATGGAGGAAAATTAGAGAGAACAAAGACCAGAAGAAGTGACCATTGTGGATCATGAAGTAGCAAAAAATAAAAAGTATGAAGTAACGCTTGCATTAAAATGGATGAAGAGTATTGGTCCTCATGAAATACTGGTGGGGGTATGGAAGTGCAAAAGAAGAAAGAACTAGGCTGCGCTTGAGATCTTAGAGAGCGAGAAGATACCTGAGGTATGGAGAAGTGTTCTGGTACCTATTTTCAAGAACAAGGGACATGTTCAGAGCTGTGGATGTGTCATGCAATGAAGAGATAAGAAAGACTATGTTGTGCAATTATACATTGTTTAAAGTTATTTAATGTTATGTAAATAAGTTAAAGAATTTAATAACAGAAACAAAATGAACGTCTATAGAACATCACTATGTAATGCTGTTTATCTGAATTAACACAATATTTCAATCAATAAATCCTCTCTACCAGGCTAGTGAAACTTAACTAAACTACTAAGCAAACTTAAGATAAAAACAAGCTAAGATAAGGAACTATTTACATGCAAAAGAGCACAAATGACAAAAGAATGTGGTTGATCATCATCGTCATGATCATCAGAATAATTGAGTGAATCCGGCTTCACTGCAGATTCACTTCACTGTGGAAGAACCAAAGTTAATCTTGAAGAACATGGAATGGAGTTAAATTAGCTTAACTAATTCAGAACAACATTTGGTATGTGTTTTAACCTATTCACAACGCAAATTCTGAGTTTAAAAACATTATTTGATTAAATAAGATTTTATCTCAGTTAAAGAACCAAAGTTCATCTTAAAGATCATGGAATGAGCTTAAATTAGCCTAACTAATTCAGAACAACATTTGGTATGTGTTTCAACCTATTCACAATGCAAATCCTTAGTTAAACAAAACATTATTTGACAAAATAACATTTTTAAGAATGATGTTCTCAGTAAGAATCTGTAAACTTTAGGGACGCTTGATTTTACTAATGTGATTATACCTCCGGGAGGCTAGGGGTCACTGTAGCGATCGTTCACTAAAATCGGTTACTTCTAAAGTTATACAAAACGCCTTTAAATCAACATTAATATTCTGTATCGATATGGTATTAACGCTCATAGCACTATCAAACGATGGTGGAGCGAAGATGCAGCTTTATAAAAAGGCTTTACGTATTAATTGAAGCAGCAGCATTTGTGCTCCCTAATGTTCATGAGACTCTGTCTTGTTCTAATAGACTTATACTGTATCCTGTTTGCTTCATCTGACATATTTTTATTCTTTTTTTTCAGATTGCAGTGCTGCAGGTTGTCAGAGTTAGATTCTGCTGCTCTGGTCTCAGCTTTGAATTCTAACACCTCCCATCTGATAGAACTAGATCTAAGTTGGAATGAAGAGATAAAAGACAATGGAGTGAAGGAGCTCTGTAGTTTTCTAGAGAGTCCAGCCTGCAAACTAACAACACTGAGGTTAGACACCATTATTGTATGCACGCTCATTAAAATGATGTGGAAGTTGTGATTACACAAAACTTTTATTATTCAGATCCACATTTAGGATCATTGTGGTAAGGCTGTTTACTCCTCTAGTAGTAGTAGTAGTAGCCACAGGGTATTCCTGTTTAAACTCATTTTGTAAAATAATAAATTATCAAAAAAACATGAAACAATGACTTGAATGTCAGTTTGGAATTACACATATTATCCATAATTACACTGAATCGTTTCAAGTGGACCCAGGAATCCCAGACACACCCTAAGACCTTCCATACAGGAGATAACATTTGCGCCCTGGGTCTTGGTGGCCTCTCTGCTAGTTTCTGCCACAAACACAAAAACTAGCAGCCACTGTTAAAAAAACATAATAAAGAGGAAAGAATAAACAAAATAGAATGGTAGGTCATTTAATTGGCTGTTCTAACAGGGCAGCATTATCCCAGTGTGTATAAGTCCCTCTCATGTGAATCAGGCAAGTGGGAAACATCCAGAATCAAGTAACAAAGTAACAGTCACAAATATTGTGTCACTAAATGATGCTACAGTTTTTTAAGCCACCCAATTACTGATTAAAACACTGAAAAACAACATTTCACTGCAAAATATACTGGATTTATTTAAGAAAGAAACAGTAAGTTATGATACTATGTCAAATTCTTACAAATTTAAAAGAGCTTCTTTATATGCATTAATGATAAATCCTAATAAATATGACTGCTTTAAACTGCATCTGACTGGCTTCAACTCATGTTTTATTCTTTATTCAGACTATCTAACTGCAGTTTGACAGCGATCAGCTGTGCATCCCTGGTCTCAGCTCTGAAGGTAAAACCCTCCATTCTGACAGAACTGGACCTGACAGGAAATGAAATCAGCCTATCAGATGTCCAACAGCTGTTGGATGTTGAGAAGAGTCCAAACTACAATCTGAAGACGCTTAAGTAAGTAGACTTTTTAAGTGAGTCAGCTGCGTTGAACTAAATCCAGTTGGTATCAAAACAAAATAAGAATAATGATTTTGGTGTAACCCTACAGCTTCTCTTTGAACACATTCCACATTATGGCAATGTTGATATGCCTGTTTATTGGGCAGAAAGATGTCTACAGCCAATCAGATGAACCCAAAGTTTCTGTTCATGCTTGTATTGCTGTGAAGAGCTGTTGTGTTAATGTCTACAGGAAATAAAACTGGAATACAGCCAACAGTTCCCCAAGGTGTAAAAGGAAAGTCATCTCAGACTGTTAACTCTTTTATTTCAACAGGAATAAGCTAATTTTTGTAAAAGTTCTGAGAGCACTCTGATTGCACCCTGAAATTAAAGTCAAAATCCATAGGTAAGATTAGTCATTAGATTGGGTCCTTGAGGGAAACAATGACATCCTCATAACCTTCAGAACACTCATGCTTCTGGGGGAGCGACCCAAGGGATAACCCAGAATGAAGTGGAGCAGACCCAGAAAATGTTGGGACTGTCTCTTGCTCTCCTGGCAGAGGGAGATGCCTGAAAAACCTCTAATGGGAGGTGCCAAAGAGGCACACTGATTAAATGCCTGAACCACCTCAACTGACCCCTTTTCAATACATGAAAGCACTGACTGTACTTCAAACGCCTCTGGATGATGGCGCACCGAACCCTAACGCTCACCTGGAACAAAATCATTTCAGCTGCCTGCATCTGGTTTCTTCTACTTTCATTCATGATCTATTTCTAACGATCATAGATGAGAGTTAAAACATTGACGGACAAGTAAATCAAGAGTTTTGCTTTTTGCTCAGCTATTCTCAACCTTGACAGACTGGATCAATGCCCAAACTGTCAGGATCAGGGACAAGTGGCAACCATAACCCAGATTCCAAAATGCACTGAAAACAAGTGCTTAGACTTTGTGCTTAGAATGGAGACACTGCTCTAGCCCTGGTTACACAAGGACCGATAGTCTTTAAAAGTATCCTTGACACACTGTACACAGCTCATGTCTACCATGGTGTCCTGGCACTGAGGATCTTTTGGACTACTTCAGAAACTGCTGACATTGTGAAGAAATCACCCTTTTCCGTAGTCCCCAAACTCTTCCTCCTCTGCAAAGAACATAGGAAGGCTGGAGTATCGTGTGGATCCAAAATACCCCCCAATACCAATTGACAATGTCCTCGATTTGGGTTTGAATTCCTCCCTGTTTGCCTCTGAGCTGTTCAAAAGTTTCTCAAATCTTCCTTAACCAAAGGTCCTTCTTATTGTAAATCACTGGCTCTTATTGCAGAACTATGTGGCTTAATATGGAAGAAACTCTGCTGGAGTGCTCTAACCATATTTGAACAGCCTTTCAATCATTATTTTAGATTTTTTTCTGTAACAGCGTCCGTGCTTCTTAGCTGATGTTTCAAAAGAAAAATTGATTTCCATTAAATCCATTACTAATACCTCTGTACTGTAGCCAAACATTAATTTTAGTGTAATAGGGCTTGGGCTTCATGATGTATTACTTTGTGTGGCCGCCATATTGAATGCCTCCGCCGCCGCTACTCAGACTACTGCCTATGACTACCGCGTACTGTACTCCCTCTCTCAGCCATGTTTTAATTTGATTAACTTTACCTTAACTTGATTCAACCATGGTAAACCGTTGCTGTGTTGTGGGCTGTAACAGCGCAACACATGATCGCCATGGGAAAAACATAGAAAATGGGTTAACTTTCCACCGCTTTCCTGCCTGGAGGCGCAACCACGGAGAACAAGTGTCAGATATAACGAAGAGTCGTCGGCTCGCTTGGATCGCGCCTTTAAGTCGACCGAACATAACTTTCCACAGTATCCCGATGTCAATGAGAGTGTGCTCCCTGCATTTTCATTCTGGTAAATTAAAGATGCACGGTTTTATTTTATAGCCTACATTGTTTCTTTCCTTCAACTGCGACACAACATACATGCACATAAATACTAAAACGGCAGCGGGAAAAGGCTCAAATACGTGAGAAACCCACACCACAAACAAGGCAGCCGAAGACGTTCGATATGCAAAACGGTGTCAACAAGTCGTCGTCGGCGCTCCATAATAATGCTGATTTTGTCAACATACCGGTCCCTGGTTTCTCTATTTAATGTGTCCCGGTAAATTTCAGATCCTTTTCGGGATTTTAACATATTTTTTCTATCTATTCTTTCTCAACTCTACTTCTACGTCTCTTCGTTCAACAACGTTATGTCAGAGGTATTTTAACGTTGCGTTTCCATCAACATGGCCGCCACGTCCCACAATGCAACGCAGATCCCAAGCCCTATATTCAGAGCTTCCTTCTTAGATGTGTTTACTTCAACACATCACCATTAGAGCTGAAATAAAGCTGATTACAGCAGCTTGTTGGTGAAGATTCTCATTCATCCAGGACATCATGTTTAAAAACCAAGAACATAAAAGTAGAAAAATAAAAAAAATCAAGTATAAAACCAAACAGGACCCTCAGAAAGAGGCTGGTGCATCCCAAAGACAAAACCCCCAAACCTAAGATGAGTGGAGTGGTGTCTGCAGTTCAGTCAGTGAGGAATGTTCTGATCTTTATATTGTAGAAACCAAACAACCTCTCCACAGACACATGACTCAACACAGGAGAGCTACCTCCTCAGGACAAGACTCTGCTGTCCACCTACACCTTAAGGACAAAGGACACTCTGTGAGGACCAACATGTTCACATTTTGGACAAAGAAGACAGATGGTTTGAAAGGGGGTTGAAGGAAGCCGTTTACGAGAAGCGAGAAAAAACTACTTTAAACAGAGGAGGGCTCAGGTTTCAACTTTCAAAAACTTACAGCACAGCAATAGGTTTGATTCCTGCCAAGTTTCCCCCCAATTCACACCTCCATGCAGGTGACCACAACGTTTCTCCTGTGAGCCAGGTTTACGATGAGCCTAACAACTCTCCATTGTTTGGGCCAGTTCCAGGTGAATTTACATGTGAATCCAAGCTCCAATGGGGCCTCGCCTGAAGGGCTATAAAGCTTGGAACTCCACACTACTCCAGACATTTTAAATTGACAAAGCTTCTAGGGTGGGAAGCGAAATGTCTTCAGATTCAGAATAGAAGTCCAGTTGTTTTATTTTTTAAACCTTTTGTTGGATTACAGCAGCTTTTAACAGGAGAGGAAGTCTCTAGTGCTGGATGCATAATATCACTGACTGATTAAAGGAAGAATTGTGTAATCACCCATATATCTCTTCTTTGTTCTGTCTGCAGGTGGAGTTATTTCTACTAGACAGTGTTTGTGTCCTGATTATCCACAGAAGTTGAAACAGCATCAGTTTGTCTTCAGTGCAATGTTGAATGCTTTACAGCTAATTTGCATATGGTTTAAATATTCTGATTTATTTATGCATATAATAATTTGAACATCTATATTTAAATAAAAAGGGTGGGTCTGTTTTTTGACTGAAATCAAAACACCGAGATAAAGTGGAAAGTATATATTGCAGAAAAGGCTTCAGCATAACCTTTGTGCTGAAGAATGGTGTTTATGTGCTAAAACAGAAAGGGGTTCTCTGTTATTCAACCCTATTCTGAAGGGTCTTATTTATACGAGGCATGGCTGTCACAGTTCTGTACATCAGATAAGAAATGTTTGCTCTCATTTGTGTAGTTATTAGAGGGATGCTAATTCTAATGTGAATATCATAAAATGTAATTTAATTGAAAGCAAACTAAAAGATTACCTGTATGTAAATCCAGATTAAGAGATACATCTGATCTGATAGTAAAAATATTTATTAAAAAAAATGTCTTTCTGTTTTGCTATGTACTGTACATTTATGCATTGTCTTCTAAATATATTTCTAAATGAAATCAGTAGAAACAACTTTCTTCTGCAAGTATTTATTTTCTTATTGCATTGATTACCTGATCCCAGTGGTCATGTGCATATTTGTTCTTAACATGTGAAGACACGCTATTGATAAATCTTATAGTATGGTAATGTTCCGGAACAACGTTATTCTCATGATGGCAGAGGGACCTAATCCGTAACTGCTTGACCAGTGAGAATGCCCAGCAAACGGCAGGAAATTTAATTCTGATGACACCAGCAGCTGCAGCAGGTTGCATCTTGTTCATGTGGAGCGCTTTTTGAAAAGCAACAAGCAAACATTGTGTCTGAGACCCTGAAAAAGAGTTAAAAAAATATTGCCTTCAGTTGCAGAATTCTGGATCCTTTATATGTTAGCATTTTAGCATTTACAAATGAGTCTGCTGTTAATAAAATACATTAGTTAAAGGATAATAAACTATGAAGATATTATATCTATTATCACTTCTCCTGTTTATTAGTATTCGGAGTGTTTAGGAAGGTTTTCATTTCTCAGGGAACAACTTGATGCAATCGGCTGAATATCACTGGATAGAAAACTAAAAAATTGAATAAAAAGCTAAATTTTGTTTAATAAGAAGGAATAAACTGAAATGATTGTATCTGTATGATTGGATTGATTGACTTTGTAAAGTGCCTTGAGATGACGTGTTGTGAATTGGCTCTATATAAATACAACTTAATTAAATTGAATTGAATGCAGTGCTTTTTATTAAAGTACCTTGTGATGTCATTTGTTGTGAATCTTGACTACATCAACTGAATTAATAAAAAATTCATTAAATAATAAAAACAGTGACACACTGAGTGTAAATGGAGATCTGGCCCGTGTTTGTCTCTTACATTTTCCTCTGATGAACATGTTAGACATGTTATGAAGGGCCTTCCAGACAACTTTTGAAAAAAAAGGATGTATCAGTTATTTCCAAAATAAAGTTGTCCAAGTCTGTGAAACATGCTGATCAAATAATTAAACATATTACCATAAAAACACATAATGCCTTAGTTTGGACTTTTATGTCGTAGTATTATTGTATTGATATACAAATCAGGATGAGTAAATCATATGTGCAACAGGATTGGTATTTTTTAAAATATATCTTTTCAAAATCATTTTTTATGTTTCTCTAGTTTTACAAGATGTTTTATTTCATTTGAACGACATGTTCCTTCATGTTTCTAGTTATGTTTTGGGCAAACTGAATGCTTTTTCTTGTTGCATACAAAGTTCCCATTTCGTTGCCCATTGTGCACTTGGTGGTGGTAAATACTTTCACCAGAAGCAGCTGTTCCCCTTAACAATCCCATTCTCAAACTAAATACCTTTTTTAATATATTTTTTTATTTCTTTTATTTAATAAAGGTACAATCCAAACTCTCGTAGAAGACAAACAAATAAAAGGGATCGAATGTTAGGGGGCAGCACAAAAAGAAACAGTCGTGTAGGACATATTAAAATAATAACCGAAAGACTTGAAGGCTCTGTCTAAATCGAAATACACTTATAGAGTAAGGGCTCTTTAGCCACAGCGGAAGTGCGTCAACGCTCACCATGATAAAATGCAGTTCTCAAATTACATCACATTTGTCGCAGCCTTCTATGTTTCAAAATTTCCAAAATAGGCCATGGGTGGTAAAAGGTGGTTTGATCTGCACGCACTTCCGACTTCATTGTTTTGTAAAAATATATGTGTGTTGACGGGAGGTTTTGTAAATGGTTAGTGTTAGGGTTATGTAGTCGAATCTAGTCTAGGCTCTCTCTACCTCCCCGCCTAGTGGTGGCGGTAATGCGCCATTAGTAGTCTGCCAACCGCAAGAAGAAGAAGAAGTTGACCCGTGCTTCGTACCAGCAGGTGGCAGTAATGCAATAATTCACTCCCTACAACCAGAGAAGAAGAAGTGAAAAGGAGCTGTCAAACCACTGAGCTATATAATACACTGGAGTGCTGATCACCGTCTGTTTGAACGAGTCGCTTTGAAGCCACCAGCCGCCATATTGGTACTCCCTATTTCCCCCCAGTAACTAGGGAATATGTGCGCTACAGCATCGAATAACGAGGATTTTCTCATGTTCAGGGGGGGCTTAAGACTTTTAAAATGTCAAATGCCATATAGTTTTATGTTATGTTCTAAAACTATCAAGTACTGAGAAAGTCATGTGCTGAAATATTTAGCATTTTATTCATTTAAATATATATGTTTAACATTTATAAATATATAAATAACAATATACAAAAACATATATTTACATATGTGTATACATATTTATACGTATATACATATACACATACTTATTTATACATTTATATATATTTAATATGAATAACATGTAAAATATTTTAGCACCTAATTTCCTAGTAGTTGATAGTGTTATTACATCCACTGACTGTAGAATTACCTGTGAAACGTTTTCACACAGCCAGAAAACTGCTTGTTGTTGCAACCAAATCCTATGGGATTCTGTGAGAGTAGGGAGTAGCAAGATGGCGGCCAGTGACTTCAGTTTTTCGGCAAAATCAGCACTCCAGTGTATTATATAGCTCAGTGTGTCGAACACGGACAGCGGGAGGGCGGAGACGACAGCTGGCTTGGAGCGGAATTTGAATAGACGGAGCAGAATTGACACAAAGTTGCTGAACGTGTGCGGTTGGTAAAAACTGGTTTGTGACTGGACTGCTATGGCGTCTCAGGTTGAGGATGAAGGAGATGATGAGATGGATTTAGGAGACTGGACTCCAGTGCGTGGTAGTAGAGGGTCGGGAAGAGAGAGAAGAGAAGGAAATATGTCAGAGACACAAAGTAGCAAACGGAGTCTGGAAGGAAACAGTTCGGATGAAAATAATGTAGGGTGTAAGAGAATAGTTCGGGAGGAAGCTAAACTAATAATAAAGTTTAGAAAGGAGGATGAAGGTATTCATCTTAGTCCGTTGGCTCTGTCGAGAGAATTAAAAAAGAAGTTTGGAGAGCTGACATTCGCTAAGATACTTAGAGATGGGAATCTGTTGGTTACAGTGAGGAATGAAGAACAGAAAAATAAAGTAATGAGCACCCAAAGTATTTGTAAAAAAATGATTACTCAGGTAAAGATTGTGGGAGAGGATAAAGTAGTAAGAGGGGTGATTACAGGTATTCCAGTGGAGGAAGATCTTGAAAAGTTCCGAAGAAGTATTTATGGAGGAGAAGTAAGCAAAACTAGAACTGCAAGCAGTTATTAACGGGTTCCAAGCCCACGCACCGCCCCCTTTGAGCATGTTCCTGGACTTCAGCATTCAATCCCACAGCATCTGGTGGAAAAACTGGAACATCTGGGCTTCAGCACACCCCTTCACCACTTCCTCACCTCCTGAGCACTGTCAGTCCGGGTCTGACAGACCACCTCTGATGTCATCACCCTCAGCACAGGCTCCCCTCAGGGCTGCATCCGGAGCCCCTTGCTGTTTACTCTGATGACACACGACTGCACCCCCAGGTTCACACCCAATCACATCATGAAGTTCGCAGATGACATACACTCATCAACAGCTCAGCTGTGGAGGTGGTTAGCTGGTTAGTTCCTGGGGGTGCACATCACGGTCAACCTCACCTGGTCTGTGAACACCACGTCACTGGTAAAGAGGGCACATAAGCGCTTGTACTTCCTGCAGAGGATGAGGAGAGCCCACCTGTCCCCGCACATTCTCACAACCTTCTACAGAAGTACCATAGAGAGCATTCTAACCAGCTGTCTCTCTGTGTGGTTTGGAGGCGGCAGCACCTCCGACTGGTGGAAAATGAGAGTGGTGGGGACAGCAGAAGGGATCATAGGGGCTCCTCTTTCCTCCATTAAGGACATTTCATCCCAGCGCTGCATGTCCCCAGCCCATAGCATCAGCGCTGCATGTCCCCAGCCCATAGCATCAACAAATAATATGATTGAACTTGACTTTGTAAAGTGCCTTGAGATGACATGTTTCATGATTTGGCGCTATATAAATAAAATTGAATTGAATTGAATTGAATTGAACAGAGACCCTCAAACCCCCACCATGAACTGTTCCCCATATATATATATATATATATATATATATATATATATATATATATATATATATATATATATATATATATATATTTATTACGTGTATATATATATATATATATATATATATATATATATATAATGAATGTTCTTCATTTACAGTGACCCTTTAAACCATTAATGCTATTACTCCTTTTCATGACAACTCATAATATATGAATTACATGTTTCCCGTAACTTATACCTTTTTATTCTAAGTTCAACCAAGATATTCTCTTCTTATCCTTGTAGCTTGTAGTGTTAAATAAGACTAAAATCGTTTCATTTGAATCAAGGTATGCAGATGTTGATAGATATATCTATCTATCAGTGACGTGCGGTAGGGTTCATAGCTGGTGAAGCACTGACGTCATCAGTCAGATTTACAAATATATACACTCTACAGAGTAGATTCATTGCAAAGTGCTGAAGGGGACTGGTTGAGCCAAATCAATTAACCAAGAGACATGGAAAAAATATTGATTATTTGTTTAAAAAATAAATAAAACTAAATTATTTGTCATTTGATTGGTAGCAGTTTATGAGTTATGATGGATTTCTACATTTGTAACACATTCAAAAACTAACCTACATTACGCACATTTCATTACAAAAACAAAACATGAATAATTATTGCTGTCTTACTTCTACTTAGAAATGAAGTCCAGCTGCACTCTTTCTGAACAAAAATATCGGTCACTTTCCGGTAAAAGTTCTTTTTATCTTCTTCAGTTTTAAAAGTTTCTCAGTCTCAGTGGAGCTCACTGCCAGGGAGGAAAGCCTTCCTTCATCAGTCCTGTTCCAGCTGTATGTTTAGAGTCTTTTTAGTGCTTTACTTGTTTAGCAAAACTCGCTAATAACACATCCATAACTTGCTTTGACTCTACTATTTTGGGATAAGAGCGGTGCCCCTTGAGCGCCCCCTGCCTAGAGGCCAAGGAACTGCCGGCCTCACATACAACCAGCTCTTTGGCTTTTATGATCGCCCAGCAGCACACGAAAACACATAGTTTAATGACCAAAACAGAATTTGTAATCCACATATATTAAATTGTGGAAAATCAATTCATCAGTGTTTGAACAATTGAATTTATGATCTAGAGACAGGAAGATGCATTCACGGAATGGAAGTCAGCGCAGTCAACATGGGATTGCGCAATCCCTGGGGAGACCAAGATCGCTGGCTTGGTGGCGCTTCACTATCAAGCACCACCAAGGATTTACGTTTAAAATAGCCAAAAGTCTTCGATTTTAAAGAGAATATCATAAAAAAATAAGGAAATTAGATTAAAAAAACAATTATTATTACAAATGACTGAGTGAATCACAATATATATTGTTATCATTATTCTATATTTTCTTTCTTTCCATGATTGCCTCCCCTGAATGCATGTCACTGCTATCTATAACTATAACCCATAAACTTTGCACAACATTCGCATATTTGCTCATTTTGCATCATTGCATCTCCAACTAGCATTACAAATGCTGTCGAACTCTCAGTTTCTAAATGCATTCTCGCACAAATGCCCTTTGCACAATCAATTCAGTACATACAAATGGTTTTAAAAATACTTACCTGTACACTGTGACTTTCTCATGCATTGTTTACACTTCAATTGTTTACTTTTAAATCACTGCTGCACCTTATACTGTAATTTAAATTGACTGTAATTTACAAGCTGTATTCTTGCACAAATTGCCCTCTGCACAATCAATTCTGCATATACAAATGTTTTTTAAAAATACACACCTGTACACTGTGACTTCTCCTGATTTATTTGCATTTCAATTGTTTACTTCAAATCACTGCTGCACCTTATACTGTAATTTATTTTACTGCAATTTACAAGCTGTGTGCAACAGAATTTCGTTCTGTACGCACTCTGTGCATACAAAATGACAAATAAAGTTTTCTAATTCTCTCTAAGTCTATCTATCTATCTATCCATATTATATTATAACGTTACTTTTCGAATAAGTCTGATCCATATCTGAACTATGGATCTTTGCAAATGTTCTTGCCATTACTTCTACTTTTTATTCATTTGTTAATGCTGTTCCTTCTTCATGTTTTAGAACTGGATATGTTCTCTCTGATCCATTTCCCTTCATTTTCTTAATCATTCCCAGACCTCTCAACTTTTATCAAAAGTTAGGAGTGAGATTATGCTAATTTGGGGGCGGGGCTTGTTTGGGGGCGGGGCTAACCGGACCCTGGAAGAGCCGGTGGAGTCAACTCCATCTCATTTTTATCCCACCAGACAATGAAGTAGACATGTATTACTTGTGTTAAAAAGAGAAAAAGACGTATTAATACTTTATTGTTCAGTTAATGGATTAAAACATAAATAATACACAATTGTTCAAATAATACTGATTAAAAGTAGTTTTAAGTTATTGACCGAATTATTACACTGTTACACATTCATCTATGGGTTGTTTATCATTGTAAATCTATAACCTGATTGGTGAATCAGGCTGAGTTTCATCAAGCCTTTATGGTCCCCTCAGCAGCAACACTGAAGCACACAGAGGTTCCCGCTGCGTCTTTACGCACGATCCAGCTGCTGATGTCTCCCTCCTTTCAGCTCAATGCATTTCTAGACTGTTACAGTTTATAACATTCTCATCATCTTTCACAGCGACAGGTTTCTCAGTCAGTCGCCGCGCTGACCAGACAAATCTCTATTGCTCTCGTCAGTGCGCTCTGGGCGCACTGACGCCCAGAAAGCACCTGCTCCGAGTCCGAGGGAAAGGAGGGGGGAGAGGAGCAAGCGCGGAGGCACAGAAATACGGTGCATGTAGTTAAAAAATGCAGAATTAATAAAAACGAAACTTATAAACTGACCAAGTGGCGTTTTAAACTGCATCTGGTTAGCAGAACTGTTTTATGATCCAGCGAGCAGCCATGACTGGTTCTGAATGAACCGTCATCTGGCAGCAGCTCCCCCCGCCCCCTCCCCTCCTGCATATGCGGTACAGGACCTTACCGGCTCACTTTCACCACTGTTAAGACTAAAATTATTCATAATTCTGATCACTCTTCCTGCTGCTCTGTTAACACGAACTGCAGCAGGAATTACTGATGGCCACAAGCTGTGAAAGAAGCCGAAACAGCTCAGTAGAAGGCAGAGTTTTGTCGTCCGCAGCCCAGATGGGCTTTGTGATTTTTATACGTGAGAAATTCCATGTTTGCGTGTGAAATGTCATGTGTTGCGTGTGAGCATGTGGAGTTAGTGAAATGCGTGTGTCACACGGTCAATGCGTGAGAGTTGAGAGCTATGATCATTCCCCATACCTCAGCTATAGAAGTTGTTCTGCCTATTGAATCACAAAAATCTCTCCATTTTGTCTTCTTTGCCTTCTAAATAACTTTCCTTGCTTCTGCTTGATCTTTTTTATATTCAATTAAATTTTTTAAATTATGTGTTCTTCTCAAAACTCTAAAAGCTATCCTCCCATTTCAAGTCTCTGCTCCGCTTAGAAAATACACAGGATGTGACGTCACTTCAGGTGATGTGCCCAAATATGGGCATAATGGCCGCCCTGTTCACAGTTCTGGATGGCAGAGCTCTCGATGATGAGAGCTGTAAATTGATCACAAACTTCATAAATTTCTTAAAATTCAACGGTTTGCTCTAAAATTCTGAAAATATTCATGAATGTCCAAGAGTGTTTCATCTAACCACACGATTTTTTTGATGGTCATTAAAAAAATGGATTCAGAGAAAGAAAAAAATTAAACTTTATAATCTTGTATCATTAATTTTTAAAATCTTGTAAATTGGTCAAAATCGCCTGGATTTTTATCAAACTGAAAGACATGGTTATTCTGGCTGTGCTTTACAGATAGAGGCCATTTTTATTGGCATTGACCAATATTTGTGGAAAATACATTGATTTCTCCATTTTACAAACTTTGAAAAAAACAGAGTGTGCAACTTTCAAAAACTGGAATACATGCAGTGAGAGAATTGTTGCACCTTATTCAAGGAATACATCCTGAAAATCTGAGCTTGTTACACCACACAAGTGATTTTAGGTGAATTTTTGAAGTTTTCAAGTTTTTTTCCACACTTTTGGAAATAGGCCCCGCCCACTTGTTTCAATAAATACCATATTTAATACTTTAGTTAAGGGCAATGTCTGGAAGGGAATGAAGAAGGTTTTGTAAAAATCCGATCAGCCATTCTTGCGTAGTAGATTACTTGACATCACAGCGCCCCCTAGTGATGGACGATCCTCAAATGCGGGTCACATGTGCAAAATCTTATTTGGACTATGGGTTATGAAGGACATGTCAAAATCTGTTATGGTTTTAGAATAATCAGCAATCACATTTAGAGCTAGCTAGCTAACAATCACTTATTTTAGCTTTACTTTTCGAAAAAGTCAAAATTCAAAAACCCGCCGCGATAACTTTTTTTTTTTTCCATGACACACTTATATATAAAGTTTTGTGCGGATTGCACAAAAAATGTTGGAGGAGTTTAACAAGAAAGGTTTAACCTTTGTAGCCATGTAGCGCGAAAACTAGCTGGGAAACGAAGGGTGTGCCAATTCTCTTTATTTTGCAGAATCATCCAATAAACAAAGTGCCATCAAGTTTTTGAGTGTAGGACCAGTAGTTTGGTGGTTACAGGCGTAAACGCATTGTCCTTTATTATAGCGCCCCCTAGTTGTTGAGGGGTCTGAATTTCTGGGTTTGAGTAGCGGTGCACATTCTGTACTTGGATACCTGATTCAATGGATTCGTTACAAATCCGCATGGGCCGCCCAACACGTTTTAGCGGAGAATAATAATTACCCGTAATAATAATAATAATAATAATAATAATAATAATAATAACTAGAACTGCAAGCAGTTATTAACGGGTTCCAAGCCCACGCACCGCCCCCTTTGAGCATGTTCCTAGCGTTCAACACCCTCATCCCACAGCATCTGGTGGAAAAACTGGAACATCTGGGCTTCAGCAGACCCCTCAACACTTCCTCACCTCCTGACCACTGTCGGTCCGGGTCTGACAGACCACCTCTGATGTCATCACCCTCAGCACGGGCTCCCCTCAGGGCTGCATCCGGAGCCCCTTGCTGTTTACTCTGATGACACACGACTGCACCCCCAGGTTCACCCCCAATCACATCATAAAGTTCGCAGATGACACAAACTCATCAACAGCTCAGCTGTGGAGGTGGTTAGCAGCACCAAGTTCCTGGGGGTGCACATCACGGTCAACCTCACCTGGTCTGTGAACACCACGTCACTGGTGAAGAGGGCACAGAAGCGCTTGTACTTCCTGCAGAGGATGAGGAGAGCCCACCTGTCCCCGCACATTCTCACAACCTTCTACAGAAGTACCATAGAGAGCATTCTGACCAGCGTACCATAGAGAGCATTCTGACCAGCTGTCTCTCTGTGTGGTGTCGAGGCGGCAGCACCTCCGACTGGTGGAAAACAACGGTTGTCAAGCTTCTGAAGTTTGCGCATGACACCACTCTCATGGGATTTATCTCTGATGGTGACGAGTCCACCTACAGGTGGGAGGGTTTCCATCTGGTGACCTGGTGCAGGGAAAACAACTTAGAGCTCAACGCTGTAAAAATAGTGGAGATGGTTGTGGACTTCAGGAAGAACTCAGCCCCAGCTACCCCAACACCCTCTGTGACTATATATAATATATTTCAGTCGTCAGTCAAGTCAAATTATGTTGCGAGTTCAGTTGTTTTTTTCTTTTCTTTGTTCAGTGGTTCATGTTGTTACCACTGGCAAGTTCACGTCAGTAAGAAGAATGGAGTTTGTCAATGGAGGTTCAGTTCTGCTTGGGGCACAGGCTCGCCATGTCCTTTCAGAGAGAATCCATGGAATCTGATCCAGTAGTCTGATCCAGCTTTTTGATCAGCAACAACAAAAAAACCTAGCCTGCACACGATAATACTATTATTGCATTCAGCTAAATAAACTCACTTTATCAATTTTTACAGCATGGTTTTTTCTTCATTCCTCACATTAACATTGCGATGTTTTACATGCACTTTAAATTTTTTTCCCAACTCAAAATACCGGAATCATCTTTAACCCATGTAAAACAAAAATATAAAATCCTTTTTAATTATGAAACTATGACCTGCAATTTAACAAATTACAGCATAGGTTTTTTTAATCCTCTTCCAAGTCTTTGTAAATCATGAGATGAAATACAGTTATCACCTTACCAAAGAGCATGAAATCCTTCTACATCCAATACTCTCCATCATCATCCATTGTATGGACCAAACCCAGCGCTGAACACAGAAATGTCGGACTGGATCAAATACTGCGTGTGTGATGTGTTCAAGTACCTCGCTCAACGTAAGAATTTACACATGTACAGCCTCAAGCTATTTAACTAAGATGTAAATGAGGTTTAAAATGTCTACTGTTTAGTTTGATATTAATGAACAGTCATAATTTTAATTTACATGAAGTATGTTTGAACTAGAAGAATTAACAGTGGGATGTTGATAAACTGACTGTATATTTGTATTGTAGTGCTTAACCATAGATTTACTTCTGAGTCAGTTAGCTTGCAGTTGAATTCATGATCTAGAGACAGGAAGATGCATTCACGGAATGGAAGTCAGCGCAGTTAACGTGGGATTGCGCAATCCCAGGGGAGGCCAAGATCGCTGGCTTGGTGGCGCTTCACTATCAAGCGCCACCAAGGATTTACGTTAAAAATAGTGAAAAGTCTTCGATTTTAAAGAGAATATGATAAAAAAAATAAGGAAATTAGATTAAAAAAACAACTATTATTACAAATGACTGCGTGAATCACAATATATATTATGTTATCATTATTCTATATTTTCTTTATTTCCATGATTGCCTCCACTGAATGCATGTAACTGCTATCTATAACTATAACCCATAAACTCTGCACAACATTCGCATATTTGCTCATTTTGCATCATTGCATCTCCAACTAGCATTACAAATCCTGTCGAAGTCTCAGTTTCTAAATGCATTCTCGCACAAATGCCCTTTGCACAATCAATCCAGTACATACAAATGGTTTTAAAAATACTTACCTGTACACTGTGACTTTCTCATGCATTGTTTACACTTCAATTGTTTACTTTTAAATCACTGCTGCACCTTATCCTGTAATTTAAATTGACTGTAATTTACAAGCTGTATTCTTGCACAAATTGCCCTCTGCACAATCAATTCTGCATATACAAATGTTTTTTAAAAATACACACCTGTACACTGTGACTTCTCCTGATTTGTTTGCATTTCAATTGTTTACTTCAAATCACTGCTGCACCTTATACTGTAATTTATTTTACTGCAATTTACAAGCTGTATGCAACGGAATTTCATTCTGTATGCACTCTGTGCATACAAAATGACAAATAAAGTTTTCATATTCTCTTTAAGTGTATCTATCCATATTACATTATAGCGTTACTTTTTAAATAAGTCTGATCCATATCTGAACTATGGATCTTTGCATATGTTCTTGCCATTACTTCTACTTTTTCTTCATTTGTTAATGCTGTTCCTTCTTCATGTTTTAGAACTGGATATGTTCTCTCTGGTCTATTTCCCTTCATTTTCTTAATCATTCCCCATACCTCAGCTATAGAAGTTGTTCTGCCTATTGAATCACAAAAATCTCTCCATTTTGTCTTCTTTGCCTTCTAAATAACTTTCCTTTCTTCTGCTTGATCTTTTTTATATTCAATTAAATTTTTTAAATTATGTGTTCTTCTCAAAACTCTAAAAGCTATCCTCCCATTTCAAGTCTCTGCTCCGCTTAGAAAAAACACAGGATGTGACGTCACTTCCGGTGATGTGCCCAAATATGGGCATAATGGCCGCTCTGTTCACAGTTCTGCATGGCAGAGCTCCTATATGATGAGAGCTTTGAACTGATCACAAACTTCAAAAATTTGTTAAAAATCAACGGTTTGCTCTAAAATTCTGAAAATATTCATGGATCTCAAAGAGTGCTTTATCTAACTATGTGATTTTTTAAACGCCCATTGAAAAGAGCGTTTCATAGAAAAAAAATATTGGCCTTTATAGTCTTGCAAGTGTGAATTTCAAAGTCTTTGAAATAGTTCAAAATCGGCTGGATTTTTACCAAACTGAAGTAAACATTTAGTCTGAATGTGCTTTACAAATAGTGGCCATTTTTATTGGGATTGAACAATATTTGTGGAAAATACATTGATTTCTCCATTTTACAAACTTTTAAAAAATCAGAGTGTGCAACTTTGAAAAACCTCAATACATGCAGTGAGAGAATTGTTACACCTTATTCATGGATTACATCCTGAAAATCTGAGATCGTTACACCACAAAATAGATTTTTAGTAATCTTTTGAAGTTTTATAGGTTTTTTTCACACTTTTGGAAATAGGCCCCGCCCACTTGTTTCAATCATTACCATATTTAAGACTTTAGTTAAGGGCTATTACTGGAAGGGGATGAAAAAGGTTTTGTAAAAATCCGATAAGCCATTCTTGCGTAGTAGATTTCTTGACATCACAGCGCCCCCTAGTGATGGACGATCCTCAAACGCGGGTCACATGTGCAAAATCTTATTTGGACTATGGGTTATGAAGGACATGTCAAAATCTGTTATAGTTTTAGAATAATCAGCAATTACATTTAGAGCTAGCTAGCTAACAATCACTTATTTTAGCGTTACTTTTCGAAAAAGTCAAAATTTAAAAATCTGCCGCGATAACTTTTTTTATTTGTCCATGACACGCTTATATATAAATTTTTGCGCGGATTGCACAAAAAATGTAAGAGGAGTTTAACAAGAAAGGTTTAACCTTTGTAGCCATGTAGCGCGAAAACTAGCTGGGAAACGAAGGGTGTGCCAATTCCCTTTATTTTGCAGAATCATCCAATAAACAAAGTGCTGTAAAGTTTTTGAGTGTAGGACCAGTAGTTTGGTGGTTACAGGCGTAAACGCGTTGTCCTTTATTATAGCGCCCCCTAGTTGTTGAAGGGTCTGAATTTCTGGGTTTGAGTAGAGGCGCACATTCTGTACTTAGATACCTGATCCTATTGATTCGTTACAAATCCGCATGGGCCGCCCAACGCGTTTTAGCCGTAATAATAATAATAATAAATAAATAATTTAAAAACACTAGAAAAACAATAGGGTTCTCTGCTCACAGAGCAGACGAACGGCATAGCCGTTCGCCTGCGCTGCGGGCTTGGAACCCTAATAATAATAAACTAGAACTGCAAGCAGTTATTAACGGGTTCCAAGCCCATGCACCGCCCCCTTTGAGCATGTTCCTGGACTTCAGCCCGCCCCCTTTGAGCATGTTCCTGGACTTCAGCGTTTAACACCCTCATCCCACAGCATCTGGTGGAGAGTGGTGAGAACAGCAGAAGGGATCATCGGGGCTCCTCTCCTGTCCATAAGGACATTTCATCCCAGCGCTGCATGTCCCGAGCCCATAACATTATCAGAGACCCCTCACACCTCCACCGTGGACTGTTCTCCCCTTTGCCCACTGGGAAAAGGTTCTGCAGCATCCGCTGCACGTTCACCAGTTTTTGCAACAGCTTTTTCCCCGTTGCCATCAGACTGTTGAACTCTAAACAGCAACAGTAAAAGTGGATATTCATACATATATTCATACATGGGTTAAAGCAAAAATAATCAGTTTGACTGAAAAAAAATTCAAGTCATTCCATACGTTCCCGGGCCGTGGACATAATGCCACATCAGTTACCTCACTTGTTTATTGTGCAAAGTCAACATTAACCAAATCTGGTAGGTCTACAATATCCATTGACCATTCCTGTATCTCTCCCACCTTTCAGCTTCAGAGTCTTGGCGTCATCCTGGCTCTCTGATGACACACGACTGCACCCCCAGGTTCACCCCCAATCACATCATGAAGTTCGCAGATGACACAAACTCATCAACAGCTCAGCTGTGGAGGTGGTTAGCAGCACCAAATTCATCAGGGTGCACATCACGGACAACCTCACCTGCTCTGTGAACACCACATCTGGTGAGGAGGGCACAGAAGCGCTTGTACTACCTGTGGAGGATGAGGAGAGCCCAACTGCCCCCGCCCATCCTCACAACCCTCTACACAAGTACCATAGAGAGCATTCTGACCAGCTGTCTCTCTGTGTGGTGTCGAGGCGGCAGCACGTGCGACTGGTGGAAAACAACGGTTGTCAAGCTTCTGAAGCTTGCGCACGACACCACTCATGGGATTTATCTCTGATGGTGACGAGTCCGCCTACAGGTGGGAGGGTGACCATCTGGTGACCTGGTGCAGGGAGAACAACTTAGAACTCAATGCTGTAAAAATAGTGGAGATGGTTGTGGACTTCAGGAAGAACTCAGCCCCAGCTACCCCAACACCCTCTGTGACTATATATAATATATTTAAGTCGTCAGTCAAGTCAAGTTATGTTGCGAGTTCAGTTGTTTTTTTTTCTTTTCTTTGTTCAGTGTTTTGTGTTATTACCACTGGCAAGTTCATGTCAGTAAGAAGAATGAAGTTTGTCAATGGAGGTTCAGTTCTGCTTGGGGCACAGGCTCGCCATGTCCTTTCAGAGAGAATCCATGGAATCTGATCCAGTAGTCTGATCCAGATTTTTGATCAGCAACAACAAAAAAACCTAGCCTGCACACGATAATATTATTATTGCATTCAGCTAAATAAACTCACTTTATCAATTTTTACAGCATTGTTTTTTCTTCATTCCTCACATTTCCATTGCGATGTTTTACATGCACTTAAAAAAATTTTCCCAACTCAAAACACCGGAATCATCTTTAACCCATGTAAAACATAAATATAAAATCCTTTTTAGTTATGAAACTATGACCTGTAATTTAACAAATTACAGCATAGGTTTTTTTAATCCTCTTCCAAGTCTTTGTAAATCATGAGATGAAATACAGTTATCACCTTACCAAAGAGCATGAAATCCTTCTACATCCAATACTCTCCTTCATCATCCATTGTATGGACGAAACCCAGCGCTGAACACAGAAATGTCGGACTGGATCAAATACTGCGTGTGTGATGGGTTCAAGTACCTCGCTCAACGTAGGAATTTACACATGTACAGCCTCAAGCTATTTAACTAAGATGTAAACGAGGTTTAAAATGTCTACTGTTTAGTTTGATATTAATGAACAGTCAGAATTTTAATTTACATGTAGTATGGTTGAACTAGAAGAATTAACAGTGGGATGTTGATAAACTGACTGTATATTTGTATTGTAGTGCTGAACCATAGATTTACTTCTGAGTCAGTTAGCTTGCAGTTAGTTGACCTCCACGCAGATTTGGCTCTGAAGGAACAGTCTGTTAAGAGTGATCCTATATATATATATATATATATATATATATATATATATATATATATATATATATATATATATATATATATTAGTGCTGTCAAACGTTTAAAAATTTTAATCGCGAATAATCCTATGATGTCGATAGTTAACTCGAGATTAATCGCAAATTAATCGCATATTTTATCCTTTTATTTCTGAAAGTGTAATAGCCTATTTGGGCATTTTAATATGCAATTTTGCAATAAATGACACTAATAAAATACATGCTTGTACAAAAAATATTTTTGTTATTTTTCAAGCACTTTTCAGAATTGGTATGAAAACATCCTGGTGCCAAATGTTAAACTCTGGACTATAATGGCTATATGACTAATCATGATACCCTGATGTTTACACCATGTGTAAACAAATGTGTAAATACCTGTTTTCATGCCGATATATTTTTTTTGCCTCTTAAACAAAAGGTATTATGCATACATATAAATTAATAAAAATTGAACATTTCGATAAAGTCATAAGTTTTGTTCATTTCTTCACTCTCTCTCTCTCACACACACACATCTAATTCTGAGCTTTCACACCAACAACAATAATTTCTTTGAATATTTTTGCTTGCTGTTTCTATCCATATTCATAGAGTTTAAGCCTGGAAAAAGGTTTTAAATCTCCAGGTCATTCCAGCCTTACACTTTGCTTGCAACTGGGCAGGAGCTTAATACCCTGAATGAGACTGTTTAGCAACTGTTAGTAACTCCAGGTCCTTCGTTTGGAAACGTGATTCATCCCTGGGTTGTCAAATACAGAGACAACAAATTAATAAGCATTAAAGAACGGTTTATGGGTTGGGTTTCTGCAATGTTATCAACGTGTAAAAGCTCATCTTCAGAACTAATCTCTGCTTAAAATGGTGATCTGCACCAAGTAATCTACTTTCAGCAGTTATCACCGGTTATTGCACCGTAAACTGCAGAAAATACGTGCAGAGTTGCTCTGTCTGCCTTTACTACCGTCGGCTCCTATGGCGGAGGGATATTTCAGCTGGATACACTCAAATGTAGTGCAGGCAGGCCACTTAATAACCCCTATTTCGTCACTTATTTAAGACCCCAAATAAGCGATTTCACTTTCAGAAACCTGCCCAAAAAAAACGCAACCCGTGACTCATGAAATTTAGAAGCGCTTTTAGAAAAAAGAAGCCCAAAGTCGCGTGTGTCCGATGTGTGTGTGTTTGTAGAGATCCATTCATGATCAAATGCGGTCCTCTGCTGGAATTTTTTAAAGCATTAGTGTAAATATATATATATATATATATATATATATATATATATATATGGATACATACATGGATACATACAAAATTATTGAAGTGGACATCTAAGTTTTAATTGAATACCCCTTACTTAGACTATTAATGGTAAGAGTTGTTGTAGTTGCAAAAACAAGCCACGAGATGGAGCCCTTGCTTCATTTTCTGAAAAGCTCTTTACAATAGGTTTTTGTCAAACTATCTAAATAAATATTTATTTTAAATCAACGGTTTGCTCTAAAATTCTGAAAATATTCATGAATGTCCAAGAGTGTTTTATCTAACCACACAATTTTTTTGATGGTCATTAAAAAAATGGATTCAGAGAAAGAAAAAATTAAACTTTATAATCTTGTATCATTAATTTTTAAAATCTTGTAAATTGGTCAAAATCACCTGGATTTTTATCAAACTGAAAGACATGGTTATTCTGGCTGTGCTTTACAGATAGAGGCCATTTTTATTGGCATTGACCAATATTTGTGGAAAATACATTGATTTCTCCATTTTACAAACTTTGAAAAAAACAGAGTGTGCAACTTTCAAAAACTGGAATACATGCAGTGAGAGAATTGTTGCACCTTATTCAAGGAATACATCCTTAAAATCTGAGCTTGTTACACCACACAAGTGATTTTAGGTGAATTTTTGAAGTTTTCAAGTTTTTTTCACACTTTTGGAAATAGGCCCCGCCCACTTGTTTCAATCATTACCATATTTAATACTTTAGTTAAGGGCAATGTCTAGAAGGGAATGAAGAAGGTTTTGTAAAAATCCGATCAGCCATTCTTGCGTAGTAGATTTCTTGACATCACAGCGCCCCCTAGTGATGGACGATCCTCAAATGCGGGTCACATGTGCAAAATCTTATTTGGACTATGGGTTATGAAGGACATGTCAAAATCTGTTATGGTTTTAGAATAATCAGCAATTACATTTAGAGCTAGCTCGCTAACAATCACTTATTTTAGCGTTACTTTTCGAAAAAGTCAAAATTCAAAAATCCGCCGCGATAACTTTTTTTATTTGTCCATGACACACTTATATATAAAGTTTTGTGCGGATTGCACAAAAAATGTTGGAGGAGTTTAACAAGAAAGGTTTAACCTTTGTAGCCATGTAGCGCGAAAACTAGCTGGGAAACGAAGAGTGTGCCAGTTCACTTTATTTTGCAGAATCATCCAATAAACAAAGTGCCATCAAGTTTTTGAGTGTAGGACCAATAGTTTGGTGGTTACAGGCGTAAACGCATTGTCCTTTATTATAGCGCCCCCTAGTTGTTGAGGGGTCTGAATTTTTGGGTTTGAGTAGCGGTGCACATTCTGTACTTGGATACCTGATTCAATGGATTCGTTACAAATCCGCATGGGCCGCCCAACGTGTTTTAGCGGAGAATAATAATTACCCGTAATAATAATAATAATAATAATAATAATAATAATAAATAATTTAAAAACACTAGAAAAACAATAGGGTTCTCTGCTCACAGAGCAGACGAACGGCATAGCCGTTCGCCTGCGCTGCGGGCTTGGAACCCTAACTAGAACTGCAAGCAGTTATTAACGGGTTCCAAGCCCACGCACCGCCCCCTTTGAGCATGTTCCTGGACTTCAGCATTCAACACCCTCATCCAAGCCCACCTACACCGCGCCCCCTTTGAGCATGTTCCTGGACTTCAGCGTTCAACACCCTCATCCCACAGCATCTGGTGGAACAACTGGAACATCTGGGCTTCAGCACACCCCTTCACCACTTTCTCACCTCCTGACCACTGTCGGTCCGGGTCTGACAGACCACCTCTGATGTCATCACCCTCAGCACAGGCTTCCCTCATGGCTGCATCCGGAGCCCCTTGCTGTTTACTCTGATGACACACGACTGCACCCCCAGGTTCACCCCCAATCACATCATGAAGTTCGCAGATGACACAAACTCATCAACAGCTCAGCTGTGGAGGTGGTTAGCAGCACCAAATTCATCAGGGTGCACATCACGGACAACCTCACCTGCTCTGTGAACACCACATCTGGTGAGGAGGGCACAGAAGCGCTTGTACTTCCTGTGGAGGATGAGGAGAGCCCAACTGCCCCCGCCCATCCTCACAACCCTCTACACAAGTACCATAGAGAGCATTCTGAGCAGCTGTCTCTCTGTGTGGTGTCGAGGCGGCAGCACGTCCGACTGGTGGAAAACAACGGTTGTCAAGCTTCTGAAGTTTGCGCACGACACCACTCATGGGATTTATCTCTGATGGTGACGAGTCCGCCTACAGGTGGGAGGGTGACCATCTGGTGACCTGGTGCAGGGAGAACAACTTAGAACTCAATGCTGTAAAAATAGTGGAGATGGTTGTGGACTTCAGGAAGAACTCAGCCCCAGCTACCCCAACACCCTCTGTGACTATATATAATATATTTCAGTCGTCAGTCAAGTCAAGTTATGTTGCGAGTTCAGTTGTTTTTTTTTCTTTTCTTTGTTCAGTGGTTTTTGTTGTTACCACTGGCAAGTTCATGTCAGTAAGAAGAATGAAGTTTGTCAATGGAGGTTCAGTTCTGCTTGGGGCACAGGCTCGCCATGTCCTTTCAGAGAGAATCCATGGAATCTGATCCAGTAGTCTGATCCAGATTTTTGATCAGCAACAACAAAAAAACCTAGCCTGCACACGATAATATTATTATTGCATTCAGCTAAATAAACTCACTTTATCAATTTTTACAGCATTGTTTTTTCTTCATTCCTCACATTTCCATTGCGATGTTTTACATGCACTTTAAAAAATTTTCCCAACTCAAAACACCGGAATCATCTTTAACCCATGTAAAACAAAAATATAAAATCCTTTTTAATTATGAAACTATGACCTGTAATTTAACAAATTACAGCATAGGTTTTTTTAATCCTCTTCCAAGTCTTTGTAAATCATGAGATGAAATACAGTTATCACCTTACCAAAGAGCATGAAATCCTTCTACATCCAATACTCTCCATCATCCATTGTATGGACGAAACCCAGCGCTGAACACAGAGAAATGTCGGACTGGATCAAATACTGCGTGTGTGATGGGTTCAAGTACCTCGCTCAACGTAGGAATTTACACATGTACAGCCTCAAGCTATTTAACTAAGATGTAAACGAGGTTTAAAATGTCTACTGTTTAGTTTGATATTAATGAACAGTCATAATTTTAATTTACATGTAGTATGTTTGAACTAGAAGAATTAACAGTGGGATGTTGATAAACTGACTGTATATTTGTATTGTAGTGCTGAACCATAGATTTACTTCTGAGTCAGTTAGCTTGCAGTTAGTTGACCTCCACGCAGATTTGGCTCTGAAGGAACAGTCTGTTAAGAGTGATCCTATATTATATATATATATATATATATATATATATATATATATATATAAATATATATATATATATATATATATATATATATATATATTAGTGCTGTCAAACGATTAAAAATTTTAATCGTGATTAATCCTATGATGTCGATAGTTAACTCGAGATTAATTGCAAATTAATTGCATATTTTATCCTTTTATTTCTGAAAGTGTAACAGCCTATGTGGGCATTTTAATATGCAATTTTGCAATAAATGACACTAATAAAATACATGCTTGTACAAAAAATATTTTTGTTATTTTTCAAGCACTTTTCAGAATTGGTATGAAAACATCCAGGTGCCAAATGTTAAACTCTGGACTATAATGGCTATATGACTAATCATGATACCCTGATGTTTACACCATGTGTAAACAAATGTGTAAATACCTGTTTTCATGCCGATATATATTTTTTTGCCTCTTAAACAAAAGGTATTATGCATACATATAAATTATTAAAAATTGAACATTTCGATAAAGTCATGAGTTTTGTTCATTTCTTCACTCTCTCTCTCACACACACACACACATCTAATTCTGAGCTTTCACACCAACAACAATAATTTCTTTGAATATTTTTGCTTGCTGTTTCTATCCATATTCATAGAGTTTAAGCCTGGAATAAGGTTTTAAATCTCCAGGTCATTCCAGCCTTACACTTTGCTTGCAACTGGGCAGGAGCTTAATACCCTGAATGAGGCTGTTTAGCAACTGTTAGTAACTCCAGGTCCTTCGTTTGGAAACGTGATTCATCCCTGGGTTGTCAAATACAGAGACAACAAATTAATAAGCATTAAAGAACGGTTTATGGGTTGGGTTTCTGCAATGTTATCAACGTGTAAAAGCTCATCTTCAGAACCAATCTCTGCTTAAAATGGTGATCTGCACCAAGTAATCTACTTTCAGCAGTTATCACCGGTTATTGCACCGTAAACTGCAGAAAATACGTGCAGAGTTGCTCTGTCTGCCTTTACTACTGTCGGCTCCTATGGCGGAGGGATATTTCAGCTGGATACACTCAAATGTAGTGCAGGCAGGCCACTTAATAACCCCTATTTCGTCACTTATTTAAGACCCCAAATAAGCGATTTCACTTTCAGAAACCTGCCCAAAAAAAACGCAACCCGTGACTCATGAAATTTAGAAGCGCTTTTAGAAAAAAGAAGCCCAAAGTCGTGTGTGTCCGAGGGTAAAAGAAACTTTGCGCTCACCGTTGCCAACAGTGAGCGCAGCGCGTGTCTGTTTTGCAACAGTTTTCTAGCACTCTTGAAACTACGGAAAGCGCCGAGGGTAAAAGAAACACAGTCCGGAGAGCGCGGCGGGGGGAAAAACATTAAGGAACGGTGTGTGTGTTTTGACGACGCGCGATTAACAAAAAAATTGTCGGCGTTAAAATGGGTTTACGTTAACCCCGTTAATAACGCGTTTAACTGACAGCACTAATATATATATATATATATATATATATATATATATATATATATATATATATATATATATATATATATATATATATATATATATATGCTGGAGATAGGCACCAGCAGCCCCGCAACCCCATGAGGAATTAAGCGGGTCAGAAAATGGATGGATGGATGGATGGACAGATATATGTGTGTGTGTTTGTAGAGATCCATCCATGATCAAATGCGGTCCTCTGCTGGAATTTTTAAATGTATTCCATACAACGCCACATTAAAGTATTAGTGTAAATATATATATATATATATATATATATATATATATATATATATATATATATATATATGGATACATGGGTACATACATATATACATACAAAATTATTGAAGTGGACATCTAAGTTTTAATTGAATACCCCTTACTTAGACTATTAATGGCAAGAGTTGTTGTAGTTGCAAAAACAAGCCACGAGATGGAGCCCTTGCTTTATTTTCTGAAAAGCTCTTTACAATAGGTTTTTGTCAAACTATCTAAATAAATATTTATTTTAAATCAACGGTTTGCTCTAAAATTCTGAAAATATTCATGAATGTCCAAGAGTGTTTTATCTAACCACACGATTTTTTTGATGGTCATTAAAAAAATGGATTCAGAGAAAGAAAAAATTAAACTTTATAATCTTGTATCATTAATTTTTAAAATCTTGTAAATTGGTCAAAATCGCCTGAATTTTTATCAAACTGAAAGACATGGTTATTCTGGCTGTGCTTTACAGATAGAGGCCATTTTTATTGAGATTGACCAATATTTGTGGAAAATAAATTGATTTCTCCATTTTACAAACTTTGAAAAAAACAGAGTGTGCAACTTTCAAAAACTGGAATACATGCAGTGAGAGAATTGTTGCACCTTATTCAAGGAATACATCCTGAAAATCTGAGCTTGTTACACCACACAAGTGATTTTAGGTGAATTTTTGAAGTTTTCCAGTTTTTTTCCACACTTTTGGAAATAGGCCCCGCCCACTTGTTTCAATAAATACCATATTTAATACTTTAGTTAAGGGCAATGTCTGGAAGGGAATGAAGAAGGTTTTGTAAAAATCCGATCAGCCATTCTTGCGTAGTAGATTTCTTGACATCACAGCGCCCCCTAGTGATGGACGATCCTCAAATGCGGGTCACATGTGCAAAATCTTATTTGGACTATGGGTTATGAAGGACATGTCAAAATCTGTTATGGTTTTACAATAATCAGCAATTACATTTAGAGCTAGCTAGCTAACAATCACTTATTTTAGCGTTACTTTTCGAAAAAGTCAAAATTCAAAAATCCGCCGCGATAACTTTTTTTATTTGTCCATGACACGCTTATATATAAAGTTTTGTGCGGATTGCACAAAAAATGTTGGAGGAGTTTAACAAGAAAGGTTTAACCTTTGTAGCCATGTAGCGCGAAAACTAGCTGGGAAACGAAGGGTGTGCCAATTCTCTTTATTTTGCAGAATCATCCAATAAACAAAGTGCCATCAAGTTTTTGAGTGTAGGACCAGTAGTTTGGTGGTTACAGGCGTAAACGCATTGTCCTTTATTATAGCGCCCCCTAGATGTTGAGGGGTCTGAATTTCTGGGTTTGAGTAGCGGTGCACATTCTGTACTTGGATACCTGATTCAATGGATTCGTTACAAATCCGCATGGGCCGCCCAACGCGTTTTAGCGGAGAATAATAATTACCCGTAATAATAATAATAATAATAAATAATTTAAAAACACTAGAAAAACAATAGGGTTCTCTGCTCACAGAGCAGACGAACGGCATAGCCGTTCGCCTGCGCTGCGGGCTTGGAACCCTAACTAATAAATAATTTAAAAACACTAGAAAAACAATAGGGTTCTCTGCTCACAGAGCAGACGAACGGCATAGCCGTTCGCCTGCACTGCGGGCTTGGAACCCTAATAATAATAATAATAATAAATAATTTAAAAACACTAGAAAAACAATAGGGTTCTCTGCTCACAGAGCAGACGAACGGCATAGCCGTTCGCCTGCGCTGCGGGCTTGGAACCCTAATAAATAATTTAAAAACACGAGAAAAACAATAGGGTTCTCTGCTCACAGAGCAGACGAACGGCATAGCCGTTCGCCTGCGCTGCGGGCTTGGAACCCTAATAATTTAAAAACACGAGAAAAACAATAGGGTTCTCTGCTCACAGAGCAGACGAACGGCATAGCCGTTCGCCTGCGCTGCGGGCTTGGAACCCTAATTAAAAGGTTGATGAGAACAGTTGAAGGTGAAAGAATGGAAAGCCTATCAGTAATGCTGGAGTTTCAAACAAATGTTCTTCCTGAAAGGGTAAAAGTTGGGTGTATGTGCTTTCCTTTGAGGCCATATATCCCTCCGCCTCTCAGGTGCTATAAATGCCAGAGATATGGACATATCGCTGCAGCATGTAGAGGAAAAC
Source organism: Fundulus heteroclitus (assembly GCF_011125445.2). Classification (NCBI taxonomy): domain Eukaryota; kingdom Metazoa; phylum Chordata; class Actinopteri; order Cyprinodontiformes; family Fundulidae; genus Fundulus; species Fundulus heteroclitus. The sequence continues at coordinate 96,390 of NW_023396798.1, forward strand.
AAAGATGTCCAAAGTGTGGAGGAGAGCATAGCTATGAAGAATGTAAAAATGGGAAGGATACTTGCTGTAATTGCGGAGGGCAACACAGAGTGACTTATGGAGGATGTGAGGTCAGAAGAAAAGCAATGGAAATCGAACAAGTTAAAGTCACCAATAATATAAGTTATGCAGAAGCTGCTAAAAGAGTGAAGCCAAAAGAAGTGATAAGGAAAGTTCAACCAAATCCAACACCAGAACAAAGACAGAGTGGAACTGAAAATGTGCTAACAGTTGAAAAGATATTGTTGTTCATTGCATATGTCATAAATTGTACAGATCAAGTTAAGCAAAAAACAGAAAAAATCAAAATAATTGTGAAAGGGGCAGAGAGGTTTTTTGGTATAAAGGACATATCCTGGGAACACATAAATAAGAGGCTAGGGGCAGGAGGACATGAAGACAAAAACTGAACATCTTACAATGGAACGCTAGAAGCCTCATTGCAAACGGACAAGAGTTTAAAGGATTTGTTAGAGAATTTAAAGAAGATATAGATATTTTATGTATTCAGGAAACTTGTCTTAAACCAAATCTTGATTTTGTTATAAAAGGATATGAAAGCATTAGAAGAGACAGAGAGGGAGGATCTGGAGGAGGGTGTATAATATTCATAAAACAGGGAATTCAATTTAGACTACTGGCTAAAGGAAGAGAGTTAGAATACATTGTGACAGAAATTTGGACAGTAAATGGACCATTTAAAATAATCAACTTCTATAATCCATGTAAAAGACTTTCAATAGATTTAATGGAGGAACTTGGGGTGTATTTAGAGGGTAAGGTTATATGGTGTGGGGACTTTAATGGGCATAGTACACTATGGGGTCATCATAATGATCAAAATGGGGATATAATAGAAGAAATAATGGATGTAAAAAATTTGGTTTGTCTAAATGATGGAAGTGGAACAAGAATTAATGTTAGAGATAACACAGAGTCAGCAATTGATTTAACATTAGTTTCAAATTCTATAGCAGGTGTTTGTTTATGGCAAGTAATTAATAAAACAACTATAGGAAGTGATCATTATCCTATTGTGATTGAAATAAAGTTAAATATAGAAAGGTATTGTATAAAAGGGGTAAAGAAATTGTGTTTTAAGTCAGCAGATTGGGAAACATTTAGGAACAGTAGTGAAATGAAAATGTTAAAAGTGGATATGAGCAGTAGTATCGATGAAATAAATTTTTCTATATGTAATGCTATTTTAGAAGCTGCTAATCAGGCTATAAGGAAGAAAGGTGGGGGAAGGGAAAGAAGGTTGGTACCCTGGTGGACATCAGAATGTAAGGAGATTATCAAGAAACGAAATAAAGCTTTCAAATTGCTAAAAAGAAATCACAACTTTCAGAATCTGAATAACTACAAGAAATTACAAGCAAATGTAAGAAGAATTATTAAAAATGCAAAAAGAGAGTATTGGAGGAGTTTCTGTAATTCAGTAGGAAGGGAGACAGATATTTCTAAGGTGTGGGCAACAATTAAAAGGATGAATGGGATTAAAAGAGTGAGTGGATATCCAATATTAGATGATGGAGAAATAACAGCAGTTACTGACAGAGAAAAGGCAAAAATGTTAGTAAATACTTTTGTTAATATTCACAGCTCTGAAAATATTAGTGAAGAAGGAAAAAAAGGAAGAGAAAAGACTATTTTAGAAAACAAGTATTTATTACAGCAAATAGAAGATAAAAACGAACCGTTGAACATGTCTTTTACAATAACAGAACTGAATAGGGCTTTTAAAAAATATAAATTATCAGCTCCAGGAAAAGATCAAATTTATTATGTTATGATTAGTAATTTAAATGAAAATTCTAAAAATATTTTATTAGAAATGTATAATAGGATATGGGAAGATGGGGAATTGCCAAAGAGTTGGAAGGAAACTGTAATTATTCCAATTAGAAAACCAGGGAAAAATGAGACAAAACCAGGAAATTATCGGCCGATAGCTTTAACATCCAATTTATGTAAAATAATGGAGAGAATGATAAATAAAAGATTAATATATTATATGGAGAGCAAGCAACTTATATCATCTTATCAGAGTGGTTTCAGGAGAGGTAGAGGTACAATGGATCCAGTTTTATGCTTAGAGCATAAAATCAGAAAGGCACAGGTGAATAAAGAAAGTGTTGTGGCAGTATTTTTTGATATTGAGAGAGCATATGATATGATGTGGAGGGAAGGGTTATTAATTAAAATTAGAAGAATGGGTATAAATGGTCATATGTTTAGATGGATTAAAAATTTTTTAGAAGAAAGACAGTGAGGATAGGGAAGGATTATTCTGAGAGTTTGAAAATAGAAAATGGGACACCACAGGGAAGTATTGTAAGCCCGTTATTATTTTCAGTGATAGTTAATGATATATTTAAAGAAATAGAGGGTGGAATGGGATTCTCATTATTTGCAGATGATGGAGCAATGTGGAAAAGAGGAAGAAATTTGGAATTTATTGTAAAGAAACTTCAGGGAGCAATTGCAGTTGTAGAAAAATGGTCATATAAATGGGGATTCAAATTTTCTGTAGAGAAAACTAACATAATGTTTTTTACAAGAAAAAGAGTTGATGGAAAAGTTAACTTAAAATTATATGGTCAGGATTTGGAAAGAGTTAAACAATTTAAATTTCTTGGGATTTGGTTTGATGAAAGAATGACATGGGGTGTGCATGTTAAGAAAATAATTGATAAATATAGAAAGGTACTAAATATAATGAGGTGTTTAGTTGGAACAGAGTGGGGAGCTGATAGAAAATCATTAAAAGCAATTTATACTGGGTTAATCAGGTCAGTACTTGACTATGGATGTATAGTCTATAACTCAGCAGCAGATACAAACCTCCATAAGTTAAATATTATTCAACATCAGGCTTTAAGAATATGTACTGGAGCTTTTAAAACATCGTCAACAGCAGCATTACAGGTTGAAATGGGAGAAATGCCTCTTAAAGTTAGAAGGGATCAATTATCATTAAACTACTGGTCAAATTTACAGGGGCAAAGGAAGGATCATCCAACATTAGAGGTGCTTAAACCTGGATGTGAAAAGGAAAAAAAACAATTAAAGAGCTTTGGATGGGTAATAAAAAATAAAGTTAATGAAATTAATTTAAACAAGTTAGATATATGTCAGACAGTTCCGTTAACTGCAATACCACCTTGGATACTTCCTGATGCTAAAGTTGATCTTTCATTATTAGAAAAGAAGGAAAAAGATAAATATCATATTATGAATAAATATATAGTACTAGAACACTTAAATAAATATTATAATTATATACAAATATATACAGATGCATCAAAAAACACAGCTTATAGGGTAGGGATAGCATTTATCATACCACAGTTTCATATTAAGGGATTAGTGATGGAGTTTCAGTGTATACCGGAGAAATGCTAGCTTTGCTTTTAGCAGTTCAATGGGTAGAAGAGGTAAGACCATTAAAATCAATCATTTGCTCAGATTCTAGTTCATCATTAATCAGTTTGCAAAATAATCAGTCAGACAGTAGACCTGATATATTAATTGAAATACAACAAACGCTTTACAGAATAAATATGATGGGGTTAGTAGTAAATTTTGTTTGGGTTCCGGCACATAATGAGATTAAAGGAAATGAAATGGCAGACAGAATGGCTAAGGAGAGTACAAATAAGGTAAGGGTAGATATTAATGTTAGTTTTGGTATAACAGAAATAAAGGGTATAATTAAACAAAAAGCCAAAGATAGGTGGCAAAAGTTATGGGATGAAGAAAAGAAAGGAAGGTGGCTTTATAAAATACAAAAGAGAATTGGACAAATGAGAATAACAGAAAGGAACAGGAGAGAAGATATAATTATTTCACGGCTTAGAATGGGACACACTGGATTGAATAGATCATTATTTTTGATAGGTAAACATCAGACAGGGAAATGTGACTGTGGGGAAGATGAGACTGTGGAACATGTCATTTTGAATTGTAATAAATATTGGATTCAGAGAAACAGGTTGACAAGGAAACTTAGTAACATGAAAATTAAACTTGATATTGTTGATTTATTGCGAAAGGAATCAAGAAGCAGAGGATACCAGGTCATATTTGAGTTTTTGAAACAGAGTAGGTTGTATAATAGGATATAGTTTTTTTTTTTTTTGTTTTTTTTTTTTGTCATGCAGTCCACACTCCATACCAGTTGGTGGCGGTAATGCTCACCTAAACGTTTTTTGCCAACCGCCAGTAAAAATCAAGAAGAAGAAGAAGTGTCGGGCAGATCGTGTAGTCTCGTCAGTAATGAACTGAACAGTGAATTAAATTAAACCTCTGTATTTATTAAAGCATGGACATCGTGCTGTATGTTCTAGCCGCCGCGGTCCTCGTCGTCCTCATTGTGTTCGCGCTGAAGGTGCAGAGGAAGACACGGGACGGTAAGGTTAGCTCCAGGGGGCTAAAGCCAGAGAGCTGCGTCAACATTTAATCTGAAAATGTTTTAGTTTATCCACACGAACCTCTCCGATTCAGAGCCCTGCGGGCTGTAAATACAGAAACTGTTATTAAAGCTGCTGCTACTTTCCCTGTTTACTGTCAGGCTACGTCAGCTTCCTGCCAAACTACGGGGGCCCACATGGGCCATTTGAACAGGTTGTTGAACAAACCCACAGGAACATGCACGTTGTTTTTGTTTTACTTTTTTTTTTATTTCAATTAAACAAAAAACAAGTTCAAAAATAATATATAAAACATATAAATAACGAACAAATATGCCAGGGGGTATGCACCATAAACAAGTACAGTCAGGAGGAAAGACATATATATATATATATATACACACACACACACATTTATCATCTACAAATAAATATATCTTCTACATTAAGTTTTCCAGAATTGGTTAGATTAAATAAACATTAAAGTCTGCCTTTTTTTTTAGACATAAATTTATGCAAGTGAAATTTGGTTAAGATAATTAAGATATTGATAAGGAAAGGTTTAGGAAACTTAGCAGCTGAAAACCAAATAGAATGTTTTTCCAACGAAGCTGAAAATCTTTTAAAATATTTGAATCCACATAGTTAGAAAAGTGTTGCCAGAAAGTCTTAGAGTGGACACAACCAGAACAAATGTGTAAGAAAAAGATGTATGTTGTGTTGTGTATAGTCTAATCAGTGATGTCATGACGTGGTTATCTATCTACATACATGTAAAAAATGCAATCCTGCCTGCCACAGTATCGCCCATTGATGTCATAGAACCTGTAATGTGAACAATCTGACTCAGAGGATGGTCTCTTGGTGTTTTCAGCTGACGAGGAGCAGAGGAGGGATGTTGTTCGGGCAGCTGGGGGTCCTGGGCGGGCCCCAGAGGAGCGGGGAGCTGGGATGCCCCGCAGGAGGAGGAATCTCGCTGCTGCCGTAGTCAACAGGCGGCCACAGAGAGCAGATCAGGGTAACCTAGAACATCTCTACGTTTGTGTGATCAGAGGCGGCCGTCACGTAGAACGATGATGAACTGATGCCAAACGTCAGCTTAAAGTTTGACATCCATTAAACACTGTTTGGTGAAAGTTACAGGTCCCCGATGGAAGGCAGGGCCTGACAGATATGTTTAGGAATATGTGTAACCACCTTCCTGTGGATTTCAGAAGAGGAGCCTGTGGAAGACGAGGAAGGAGAGCTGCAGAACATCCAGGCGACGGCAAAGATTGGAGCCAAGAAACAGAAGAAGCTGGAGGAGAAACAGGCCAAGAAAGCCCAAAGAGAGGTGATGAGAAAAGTATTCCACTACTACAGTTCTAACGGGATTTCATGTGACAAAGCAACATTAAGTAGTGCATTATTATAAAAATGAAATATGGTTTCTAAAAATGTTTAAAACTGCAACGCCCCTTTTTAAACTCTGCAGCTCCTCCAGAGCTCCTGAGGGACCTCTTGGCTTTTGCACTAAGTGCTCGCCATGGATGCTTGGTCATGTTTGGTGGTGGCCATGCAGATCCAAAGGTGATTTCATCACATGTTCTCATCCTACTTGGTTTCAGGCGGAGATGGAGGAGAGGGAGGAGCGGAGGAAGATGCAGGAGCTCCGAGAGCAGGAGAAACGGCAGGAGGAGGAGAGGGAACGGAAGCTGGAACAGAAACAGGTGCGTTCCTCTGCAGGTACTGAGCTCCCTCCAGTAACCCGTGTGAGGAGGTGCTGACACGCTGTGCTGCGCTCTCCTGTAGGAAGAGGACGAGAAGCGGGCTAAAGAGGAGCAGGAGCGGCGAGAGGAAGAGGAGTACTTAAAACTCAAGGCGTCGTTCATCGTGGAGGACCAGGGGGAGCAGGAGCAGCTGTCAGAGGACCAGGTCAGGTGTCTGTCAGGTTTTAGTCTCGTGGTCGAGCGTCAGTCGGTTTTTAACGGTGCTCCTGGTGTTCACAGTCCCGCAATCTGCTGCAAGACTTCATCGAGCACATCAAGGTGAGACCGACCCACAGCGTCCACTTTGACCCGGGCTGGTGTTTCTGAGCTGTGGTCACCAGGATCTCTGTCTGCAGACGTCCAAAGTGGTTCTACTCGAGGACTTGGCCTCTCATTTCGGGATGAGGACGCAAGACGCCATCGCCAGACTGCAGGACCTGTTAGCTGAAGGCACGCTCACAGGTACGGACAGGGTCCTCCTAGGACTGAGCCCACAAACGATTTGGGTCATGCCTGCTGGCTTTCAGCGGGGGGGTGGAAAGTCTGTAAATGGAGTTTTCAGTAATCTAAAGCGATTCTCTGAGGTTTAGTTCACAGACAAGGCGTTTCAGTTCATCAATAAGCTGAGATGAAGTGCGTGTGACAAAATGAAAGGAATCATAGAATTCAATGAGAAAACAGCTGTGCAGAAAATCTGAACCTTGACACCGCGGATCTCGTCTTGCTTCTGTAACTAAAACTAAATGCCTCATAGTGGGCGGGCTTTCTGCCACAATAATCAGGTCTTTTAACTTTGTTCTGAGTCCAACTCTCCATCCGTCTCCTAGAGATCTTAGTAGAATCACCTCTAAGCTGTCTGACTTGGGTCTGCTTTGGCTTTTCCTTCAGCTGCTGCCGTCCTGTCAGAATAAGTGTCACCTTGCTTTATGAAGGCGCCGCGCTACATCACCTGGTAGCCCATGTCAGAACCCTTACCAGCTTCACCAGGTCTTTATACCTTTGGTTCACCAGAAGAGGTTCTCCTCTGTGACACAGAACCCACCTCCTTCCAGAACGGTGACGGCTGGACGCTCCCCCGGTCTTTAGGCTGGTTCTAAATAATCTAAACATTATAAACATGGCACAGCTGGAGACTGGACCCAAGGAAGAAGCAGCAGCTCTATAATTGTCTGCCTGATATCTTGGAAGAGCGCCCTAAAATACATCCTCCAGTTAACGCTGAAGCTGTGAACTAACCAATCAGAACCAGCAGCTGGGCTTATGCTAATCTACATGTATGTAAACATCTGAGATGGAAGAAAGCACAAAAACCAACTCATTATTCTGGTATTTAGCAAAATAGTTAATTTAATGCCCAAACTATCCTAAAACAGGACCAGTTTAGTCTGATTTTATGCCACACAGTCAAAAATAGTGACTTTTTGGAGGTAGATACCTGGTTTCACCTGTTACGTCTCTGGCCGTCTCTCAGTATGTGTACCTGAGCGTTCTCGTGTTCTCGTTACACGTCATCAGCCTCAGCCACCAGACTGAGAATGGAGGTTGTTCTCGCCCCGCCCTCTTTATCCAGCATCAGAGCAGACTTGTGCGTTCAGACTGACCGCTTTCCCAGAATGCACTGCGGCATTATAATTTAACACAAAATATTACCTCACATTCAACATTGAATGCATTATTCATACAATTATTTCAGTTTATGATCAATATTTATCTAAAGACTACTAACAGGAGGAGAGATGAAGGTCCAGACGAGCTGTGCGTGTTCTGATGTCACGAGTTCACCAGTACGCTTCTGTTCCCACACACAGATACGTTCTGCGTCCCGTTCTTCAAGTCCGTACTTCATGTGTTCTTGCCAAGAACGGACTTGACGACGACGCCAGTCTGTACTCGTGTTCTTGTGAATTGAGAAACAGCCTGTTTAGCAATATGCGAGTTTTACTTCCTGGATGGAACTACAGGAAGAAACTGGCCTTTCAGTTATCTTCTAGAGTGGAGATGGGGTATTTCCATATTATCGTCGCTAAGAACAGAAATCAAGATCTATTGTGTGTAACTATAATCTCTAACCCCCGGTGTGGCACACCCTGAAAACCAACCGGGTCACCAGCATTTCTCCGTCGCATGCTTGATGTTGCAGGTGTGATCGACGACAGAGGGAAGTTCATCTTCATCACGCCGGAGGAGCTGGACTCGGTGGCTCGCTTCATCAGACAGAGAGGCAGGGTCTCCATCACAGAGCTGGCTCAGGCCAGCAACTCCCTCATCAACCTCACCCCCGACAGCCGCAGCTCCGCCTGACGCACAGCAGGGGGCGCCACACGCTTCCGTTTAGCTGCTGGGTGACGTCATCATGGCTGAGAACTGTTTAATATTCAGTTTAGAAGATCTCAGTCAAGCTAAAGTGAAATAATGCGCGTTGTTTTGTAGAAGAATTAAAAAATTAATAAATCTGTCTGTCTGAATTGCAGCAGAACGTTCTACAAGGCTGATTCTTTTTTTATGGAACCATTTCATTTGTTTCTTGCATAAATCTCTGCTAAGTACCAAATGCACAAACCCAGTTAGAGCGAGTGTTCGCAGCACCTAAGGTGCCGTGGGTCTGGCAGGAAAATGTCTGGTTCCCAACGACGTAGAGTTCTAGGAACGTTTGCACCGCTGAACAGGCTTTGTAAAAAGTTACAAAATAAACCCAAACAACTCATCCACGGGAACAATGTTTGTTTCCACTGCTGGTAAATTTGCACATCCTCCTTTGGCCTATAGGACAGAACGTTAGGTTTTTATGGCAAATAACAAGGTTGCAGGAAAAGGTTTGCTTTGTGTGTGTTTTAGATCAGTGTGGTGTTAGTAGGGAAAAGCCACCAGCTTTTTCTTTAAAATGTTATTTATAGGACCTTTGGAAGGGAAACTGTCCCACAGCATCACAGATCCCACTTTTTGGTTGAATAGCCGGCAGTCAGCTACACTCCCCGGTGTTCTCTGGTTTGTTCTCCTGCTGCTGTACCCTGCTGGGTCCAGAGGAAATCTGACCAACTCCTCAGAATTAGTACAACAGTAAAGTTTCAGTTTTACATTTTTTGACCAAATAGGCCTTGGATCCTGAGCCACGGATCAGAACCAATGAAAATAAACCATCTTATCACTTCTAAAGGAAAGAAGAGGAAAGTTCTGATGGTCCCAGATGTTCTTAAATGAAGAATTTGTCCTTTTTCATCATGTTTGCTGGCCATCGCTGTGGTCTTTCTGTTCCCTGGGACTCTGCTTTATTTCCCACGTGGACGTCGCTCCTCTGTCCTGAAAACGCAGAGAACACATGAGTCCAGCCTCGCTGCTACGCGCCAGCTAGCAGTTTAGTAGCAGCTCACCTTTATCACCACGCCTAAGGGGACCAGGTCCTTCCTGAGGGTGTCGCAGGCTTTGAGCAGAGGGACTCTATCTGGGTACACGCCGGGTTTGTTGTCTGGACGTGCGAGGGCAAATGCCCGGACTTCACTTCTGAAATGTGCCAGCTGCTCCACCACGGCCTGCAGGTTTCCACCGCCTCCCAACGCCTCGGCCTCCTTTGTGAAAACAACCAGACGTGAGAGACTGAAGAGGAGAGGCGGGGTACGGCCCACCAGCTGGTCCACGTGTTGGTCCTGACCTTACTGTGCAGCGGGTCGATCCCGAACACGTCCAGGACATCCCTGATGTAGGTGACCGTCGCTCCCAAGACGGCAGGGCTCCGGACCCCCCCCTCTGCCTGAACAGAAGCACGCACAGCGCTCACTACAAGCCTACACCCCTACAAAGAGCAGCATCAGCCGACTCACCGTAGAAACGGGCTGCAGCTGCCGATTCCCCTCATAAACCAGATTCATCAGCGCACCGACGGCTCTGGGCGTGTCGAAGTCATCTGCCAACGCCGTCCGCACGTTAGACTTAGCTTCAGCCAGGCTGGGGAAACGACGCGGCGCAGAGAGCAAAGCTGAGCAGAAGCCCCAGGAAGGAAGAACGGAGGAAACGTTCAGAGGAGTTCCTACCTTTGCCACAGCAGAGCCTCCTGCACAGGCGGACAGTGGACCTGGCCCCTCATGTAGGCCTGAGCAGCGCTGATGAAGGTGCAGATGGTCTCCAGAGAGGTGCGGGCCTCCATCATGCTGCTGTCGCTGTAATCTACAGCTGTGGAGACCACAGCATGGGTGTGTTTATCAGAGGTGCTACGACCCGCCTCGTTACTGACCAGCTTCCAAAGAGCTCAGCTGGACGCGCCTACAGTTAAAACCAGATGTCTGCTCCAAGCTGTCAGAGAACTTTCATGGGTGGTGGATTACCACGTCATCCCATTTAGGAAGAGACTTTATAGGCTATTCTACCAAATCCTGACATGTATGGACACTTCTGAACACGAGCAATGCTCTAAATGTCATTCTGGCATTTAGTAAATAGAAATGATTTATTTATTCTGAACCGAGTTAAGCCAGGAAAAGATTCTTCTGATTTCATGTCCGACAGAGAGAAACAAAGCTGCTTTCCTTTATGCAATTAATGTAAATGTCTGGTTTTGACTGTGCATGTGTGCTTTCTTAGAAAAAGAGGGAATCACCATAGCAACCTGACACATTATTTGCTTCTGGCTGCCCCCATAGACCCAGCACATGTTTTCTGACCGCATAATCGCCAATTAGAACTTGTTCACATGAGAATAAATTGAAAGAGAGGTTGTACAGTAATCAGTTCTGCAGGTTACCCACCAGATCTATATTTGATCGAGAGACAAAACATCCGGAACTCTTCGGCCGAGTAAGACCGTAGAAAATCCTGATGGAAGAAAAAAATAGACTTAATTGCTAAACATGCCTGTGCAAATTCTCAGATATCCGGCTCATCGCAACAGCAAAAGAGAAAAACCATCGCTTAACGGGGGGGGGGGGGGGGGGGGGGGGGGGGGGGGGTGGGGGGGATTTTGTTTCCAACTCCCAGTGTTTACAGCTCAGTCCTCCAACACAGTCCAGGGAGTCACACCCAGCAGTACCCAGTGATGCTGGGTCACTGATCTGCATCTGACTGAGAATAAGCCCAGGAGGATGGGCCTCCATGTCCTTTAAAACATCAGCACACCACCTGCAGCGAGCCATGAGAACCGGTGTCGCACCGTTTTCAGAAAGAACTGAACCAAAGTCGGGTTAACTCCGATTTAAGCCTGTTTGCTGTAAACACAAAGCTCTTTACTTTCTAGCAAAATGAGAAAGTTTAGAGGTTTACAGAACTCTGCATCACATGTATGTCGCTGTTAAAGACAGATGGAAGCTTTACGACTAGAAAGAAACAGGGAGTTCAACAAGGCCGTGTTTTTGAACCTCTTATTTGCTCAATAGGAAATTTCTGCAGTGCAGGTCCATTTTTTAGGAGGTCCTTCAAAGTTCCAGAAGCATCTGTAAAGTTATTTCAAAAATATTCGGCAGCAGCTGATTGCTTAAGAGCTAGGTTAAACCAACCACAGACAGTTTTCACTCAATTCATGTTTGTCTAACGTGACAATTATTCTGTTTATCTGAAACATGGAAGTGACAAAGGTAAAGCTCTTTCTAGAGTCTAAAAGGATGCTGGGAATTCTGTTTTGGATAGTAGAGAACTTGATTAAAGCTTTCCCATTTATCCATTCATTATCTACCACTGATCCAAGATCAGGTCACCAGGGGGACAGGTCCTGGAGGGAGACCTAAAACCTCTGAATTACAGTAATCCATGAAGTCTTTACCTTGATGGTAATATAGTTCTTTAAAGATTTCGACATTTTCTCTGCACTGCCCTTCAGGTGTAAGTGACCTAAAAGAATGAGAACAGCCAGTCAGTTGAACACATCTCAGAAGGAAAATGTTACAGTGATAGCTACCGTCTCATTACTAATGTGGGGCCTAGTTGCAGGCTATAGCTGTAAAGATTAAAACGCTTGTTTACGTGAGTAGGAGCTCCAAAGACGCACAGACTTGAAGAGTTTTGTTGAAAATGTGTCATTGATTGATTTGTTATCAGATTTCAAAAGGAGTCCCCCTAGGCTCAATGTTAGGTCCCCATCAGCTGTGTACAGCTAAAGCTCTCCTTTATGCAGATAACACCATACTTTACACAGCTGGCTGAGCAGGCAGACAGGCTTAAACTGTGTTCATAAACCAATTCCATGTTGTTTTCCAAAACATTTCAATATCGCAGATAATTGTGGGGTTTTTTTACCCGTTAGGGAGAACCTATCAACATACAAGAGAATGTTTGGGTACTTGGCCAGATAATTAGCCTTCTTTTCAGCATAAATATTAAAAATGTGTTTTAAAAGGCTAACGGTTAGAGAGGGCTTTAATTGTAAAAACAGGATCTGCTTTAATTTTAGGCTCAATTTTGAACATTCTTGACTATGACCAGGATGTTCTCCACCTGAGTAACCCTGGGCAATGGATATCAACAGGATACCAGAACAACAAATGTGCATGTATGACGAGGCAGAATCAGTCATTAAATTAGAATAGAGTCCTTGTATTTACAGCCTCATGCGACCAGTCTAAGGATTCACCTGAATGAAGGAAGTAGTTTGCCCACTGTCCACACTGATGAAAGGCTTCACTCTGAGCAATCTCATTCTCGTGGTGAGGAAAGGCCAGATCGATCCCTCCAGAGTGAATATCCAGCTGGCTTCCAAACATGTGACTGAAACCAGAAAAAGAAAGATTGTTAAAATTGGTAACAGGTGGCTTGTTTCCATCTTCTATCTGCTTTTGTCCCACAATAACATGAGAAAAGGACTGATTCTTTTACTTTTCCACACATTGATTTAGTGTAATTGTTCAGGTTTTCTTACACCATGGAAGATGAAGAATATACTTTAGATACTTCAGATGAAGATAAAATCAAATATAAACATCCACTGTGTAAAACACCACCTTTGTTTCTCTCTGACATAAACTCAAACTAAACTTTTCAGGTCTTACTCTGAGCCTTTCGGCCTACTTTGGTATTGACTCTGTGGACCATGACTCTCTCCTGCCAGCTTCAGCAGCAGCTTCCCAAGCTCTTTAGCTTTTGTCCTGAGGAGGATTCACACATTTTACACCAGAACCTGTTCACATCTGGGACACAGAACCCCGTCTCCTTTCTAAACTGTTTGACAGCAGTTTATCCCACACTTTCTATGCCTGCATCGACACATACAGGACAAACATGTGGCAGGAAGCCGGAGAACCTGGAGGGAACCATGTATGCGTGGAGAGAATATGCAAAGTCCATGCAGAGGATCCTGGTCGGGATTTTAACCCAGGACCGTTTTGCTGCAAAGGAACAATGCCAACAACCGCTGCCCCTTTTTTTATAAAGTATAAGGTTGTCTTTTTTTATATTAAATGTTCAAAGAGATGGTGATGGAGATGATTTGCTCTACTTTTAGCTTGTTCACTTTATTAATGGTTAGTAGAGTGGAAGAAAATGTGGGAAAACCAACCTGGCGACAGTAGAACATTCAATATGCCAGCCAGGTCTTCCTCTGCCCCACGGGGACTCCCAGTGTGGCTCCTGAGGCTTAGACCGCTTCCACAGAGCAAAATCCCTGGAGTCCCGTTTGTTTGAGCTGCCTGGGGGGGGGGCGGGGGTCCAGACAGAGCCGTGTGTCAGACTTTAAACAACAAGCACCTATCACCATATTCACATTAGTCATTATGTTGCTTTGTTGGATAACCGTGTCTGCAGCAATCAGACTTTTACTGGCTGATCCTGGTTTCAGGGATCCGTTTGACCAATTATGACAAATAAGAAATCATGTATTGGTGGTAAACCAGCAGTTAAAGGTACCGTGTACCACTGAAGGGAGAGGCTGCACCCCAGGATTACAAGCTGGTTGCCGTTTGCCGTATGCTTCCCAGCATACAGCTGAAAGCAGACAACTGTTGATAATATTTCAATTAATGAGACTGAAATGATGTTGGACACATAATAATCTACTGTTTGTGAGGCATTGCATTGTGGTGAAGCCTCAGTGACACTTTATCCATGTCCAGTCACTACATTTGAGATTTGCAGAGAAACAGAGGGAAGCTTGCAAGGCTGAGAAAAACCATCCCAACTGTGGAGCAGGGGGGTGGCAGCATCATGCTGTGGGAGTGTTGTGCTGCAGGAGGCTAATATCTAATAATATTGATACCCGTAATCAGTTTGATCACTATAATTATGAGCCTCAGTTATCATAGTATAGCCTATTTATGAAAACAGTAAATAGACAATAAATAGAAATATTGATGCAACATCTGAATACATCAAGCAGGAGGGTAAAACCTGAGCATTTATGAATCCTACATTTGGATAATGGGCATCAGCATACCATTAAATTAGTTATAAAGTAGCTTAAAGACAACAAAGTCCTTGTTTAGGACGGGCCTTCCCAAAGCGCTGATCTCAGTCCTACAGTAAGGGGAAGCAAGGAACATGGCGTTTGCTGACGAGTCCAAAAAGTGGGAGTTTCCAGTTCCCACGCATCAAATGACCCAGAAAAAGCTGACATCTTTCAGTATATTGGACAGTTTTACCCAGAGGGACAAGGGTTCTCCAAAGGCATCCGTTTTCACGAGAAGCACTCCAACATTTCGACACAGAGGACAGAAACACATACCAGGCTCCCCGTGAGAACCCACGGCTCCCACAAACTTCCCGTAGCGTTCCCCGATGGACTCCACATCAAAATATACGTCACCTGCAAGAAAACGAGCAGAGCCGGGGTAACGCCGGAGCTACACGCGCTTTACCTAGTGAAAGGAAACGTTCTTCATGTTCACCTTCCTCTGTGGCGTAAGCGTGCCCATTCCTGATGATGCCTTCAATGAATGCAACGATGTGATGCACGTTCTCAGTGACTCTCAGGTACACAGCAGGAGGAACCACCTGGAAGAAACACAGCCTCACTTTATTTATGGTGCTTTACACCACAGGCCTCTCCTCGGAGCAGGTCTGTAAGGCATGCATCTGTCTCTGCGCACCTTTAATGACAGCATATCCCTCTTGAATTCCTCCTCGTACAATCTGGCAACCGCAGCCGGGGACACGTTTTCCTGGCACACATGAGAAGAAAGCAGACTGATGAAAGCAGACTGATGAAAGCAGACTGAAGAAAGCAGACTGATGAAAGCAGACTGATGAAAGCAGACTGATGAAAGCAGACTGAAGAAAGCAGACTGAAGAAAGCAGACTGAAGAAAGCAGACTGAAGAAGCAGACTGATGAATGCAGACTGATGAAAGCAGACTGAAGAAAGCAGACTGATGAAAGCAGACTGAAGAAAGCAGACTGATGAAAGCAGACTGAAGAAAGCAGACTGAAGAAAGCAGACTGAAGAAAGCAGACTGATGAAAGCAGACTGATGAAAGCAGACTGATGAAAGCAGACTGATGAAAGCAGACTGAAGAAAGCAGACTGATGAAAGCAGACTGAAGAAAGCAGACTGATGAAAGCAGACTGATGAAAGCAGACTGATGAAAGCAGACTGAAGAAAGCAGACTGATGAAAGCAGACTGAAGAAAGCAGACTGAAGAAAGCAGACTGAAGAAGCAGACTGATGAATGCAGACTGATGAAAGCAGACTGAAGAAAGCAGACTGATGAAAGCAGACTGAAGAAGGCAGACTGAAGAAAGCAGACTGATGAAAGCAGACTGATGAAAGCAGACTGAAGAAAGCAGACTGAAGAAAGCAGACTGATGAAAGCAGACTGATGAAAGCAGACTGAAGAAGCAGACTGATGAAAGCAGACTGATGAAAGCAGACTGAAGAAGCAGACTGATGAAAGCAGACTGATGAAAGCAGACTGAAGAAAGCAGACTGATGAAAGCAGACTGAAGAAAGCAGACTGAAGATGAAAGCAGACTGAAGAAAGCAGACTGAAGAAAGCAGACTGATGAAAGCAGACTGATGAAAGCAGACTGAAGAAGCAGACTGATGAAAGCAGACTGAAGAAAGCAGACTGATGAAAGCAGACTGATGAAAGCAGACTGAAGAAAGCAGACTGAAGAAAGCAGACTGAAGAAGCAGACTGATGAAAGCAGAATGAAGAAAGCAGACTGAAGAAGCAGACTGATGAAAGCAGACTGATGAAAGCAGACTGAAGAAAGCAGACTGATGAAAGCAGACTGAAGAAAGCAGACTGAAGATGAAAGCAGACTGAAGAAAGCAGACTGAAGAAAGCAGACTGATGAAAGCAGACTGATGAAAGCAGACTGAAGAAGCAGACTGATGAAAGCAGACTGAAGAAAGCAGACTGATGAAAGCAGACTGAAGAAAGCAGACTGATGAAAGCAGACTGATGAAAGCAGACTGAAGAAAGCAGACTGATGAAAGCAGACTGAAGAAAGCAGACTGATGAAAGCAGACTGAAGAAAGCAGACTGAAGAAAGCAGACTGAAGAAAGCAGACTGATGAAAGCAGACTGATGAAAGCAGACTGAAGAAAGCAGACTGAAGAAGCAGACTGATGAAAGCAGACTGATGAAAGCAGACTGATGAAAGCAGACTGATGAAAGCAGACTGAAGAAAGCAGACTGAAGAAGCAGACTGATGAAAGCAGACTGAAGAAAGCAGACTGAAGAAAGCAGACTGAAGAAAGCAGACTGAAGAAAGCAGACTGAAGAAAGCAGACTGAAGAAAGCAGACTGATGAAAGCAGACTGAAGAAAGCAGACTGATGAAAGCAGACTGAAGAAGCAGACTGATGAAAGCAGACTGAAGAAAGCAGACTGAAGAAAGCAGACTGAAGAAAGCAGACTGATGAAAGCAGACTGAAGAAGCAGACTGATGAAAGCAGACTGAAGAAAGCAGACTGATGAAAGCAGACTGAAGAAGCAGACTGATGAAAGCAGACTGAAGAAGCAGACTGATGAAAGCAGACTGAAGAAGCAGACTGATGAAAGCAGACTGAAGAAAGCAGACTGATGAAAGCAGACTGAAGAAGCAGACTGATGAAAGCAGACTGAAGAAAGCAGACTGAAGAAGCGTGCGATCGATGCTCTGAAGGCTCAGTGTGATCCCTGCCTACCTCCCAGCTCCTTCGGATTATTTTGTCGTCAATGTCAGTGATGACCATGGCGTGGATCACGGTGATGCCGAAGACTCTGGTCAGGATCCTCTGCAGGATATCAAACCTGACATAGGAACTGGGAGGAAGCAGAGGTTGGATCAGGTCCACGCTCTCGGCCCACACCTGGAAGCTCTCAGCGTTGACATATTTACCAGGCGTGGCCCAGGTGAGCATGGTCGTACACTGTGGGTCCGCAGCTGTACCTGCGACAGAACACATGCTTTACAGATGACTGCAGCAGCTGGCGTGAGAGTGGGAGTGGGAGGGACGCGTTCCCTACCAGGTGGCTGTGCCCTCTCTGGCCAGGATCAGAGCTTCTTTCTCTTTGCTCAGGCTGTTGAAAGTCTTGATTCCCGTGTCGAAGCCCCTGGGAGGGAGCCAGGCCTGCCCTGACGCGCTGTGTCTGACAGGAGCCCGGCCCGCGGAGGCTGACGAGCCCGCGGAGGACCTTTCCGCTCCGGATCATGGTCCAGCGCCTTCAGCCAGAGCCCCAGTGCGCAGCCGCTGTTAGCTTCCGGTCACGCGGCTACACCTGTGCTCTGACCCAGCGGATGCTGTACATCCCGCCTCTACACCTGTTGTTGCTGTAAGAAGCGCTGAAAGTGGCGTGAAGGTAAAGCAGGTCAGAATAGAGCCGCACCGCGTCTTCTTCTGGAGCTTATAGCGGTCAGCAAACAATAATGTGGTGCGTTACCGCCACCTACCGGTAGGGCGCTTTGACCAAGACTAGCTGGATAAAAAAAATGTATATATTGTCATCTCAGTAAAGTGTTGATTTAATCTGCTAATTAATAGTGTTGTTGCTGTTTTGTTTGTATTTATGACAACTGTGGTTGTAATTTGTTGGAAGTACTGTTAAACTATAGCTTGTATAACTATAACTGTTAAACTGTTTTAATATTTAGTTATTTTTTCTGTCTGAGAATGTTATGCTTGTTCTAAATAACAGTTATTTCATTGGGCTAATGAATCATATTTGAGATGTAATAACCTCATGACATATCCAGACTTTATTATTTAGGTGTTTTTTTTTTCCAACAATGTGCTCTCTTATTTATATTTATTTATATTTAATGTTCATGTATTTACTGGGAATCAGCCGCAGTAATGTTCCGATAAGAAAATTGTCTTTGAAGAATCGCACGTCAGCATGGCTCCACCATCTTTTTATTTATTTATTTATTTGTTTATCAAGCTAAAAACAAAGCTGTTGAAGTCAGGTTTGGGTGGTGAAAATCTAAATATTGTTTTCCCTCATTATTATTCTGGCTATTTGCAAACCTAAAAACTGTCTAGATAGATAGATAGATAGATAGATAGATAGATAGATAGATAGATAGATAGATAGATAGATAGATAGATAGATAAACTATAGAAAAAACCTCTATGTGATTGGATAAATCATATAGACAGCATAGGTATATGGCTGGTAAAGGCATAGCCATAAACTATTAAAGTATACTAATAAAGTAAAATTAAGGTAAACTAAACTACTAAACTTATAGCTTTACACTAATCTATTTCCAAGTCATCCCTTATTCTTAAAAACAACACGGACATTTTTTTAGGATTCAAAGAACATAATTTTTTTTTAATTATCCACAAAAAAAGACACTCTTTAAAACCCAACTTAGCTTATCTAAGGTAATTTGCCACACACAATATGGCGGACGTAAAGTATCGTCTCGGCCAGAGAGGGGGCTATCGCGACTCCTTGATCCCGGAAGTGTCAGCTGGTGTCATGTGATGGTTCCTTCTGGCAGCCTGCCTGAGGAGCGATGTGAAAAATAAGAGTGTGTTTGTGAGGAGGGCTTCCGGACTACGAGGTTTGGCCGCAGAAGAAGCGATCCAGGATGCAGAACGTCATAAACACGGTGAAGGGGACAGCGCTGGGAGTGGCCGAGTTCCTCACTCCCGTGTTGAAGGTAAACTTCCAGGGAGAGGCTAGCTAAGGTAGTGGCTCATGTGGGCAGAGCTTGCAGGTAAACAGAGCTGCTCCAGTGAAGCTCTGGGGGGGGGGACTCCATGGTCCTGGACACCATGGTTACCATGGTAAGGCTCCCTAACACCCAGCTTCGGTTTGTCCCCACAGGAATCTAAGTTCAAAGAGACTGGAGTCATTACCCCAGAGGAGGTGAGAGACGCGCTTCAGCTGTGCCAGCTGGACCCGTTTGCTGCCACTAAGGCTCTGTGTGTGTTTCAGTTTGTTGCAGCCGGAGATCACCTGGTTCATCACTGCCCCACGTGGAAGTGGTGAGTGGCTGACCCCTGATTGCTCTGATCAAGCAGGTCCAGAGGTTTTGTTTGCACTGATAGAGCCGTGCGCTGCACGGCGCTGCACGGTAGGAAGGAGCTAGGCTCCTGTGTCTGATGCTGAGTGAAGCGTCTCTCTGTCAGCACTAAACTTCACGTTTAGGATCGTCAGTCTTGGTAGAAGCGAAAAGCAGTTCCCAGATGTTGAGTTCATTTATTAAAAGCAAAATAAACTCTAAGTGAACATTTCTTACATGAAAATATAATTACAGCATGAACCCAAACATTCACGTATTCACGGCTCACTCCAATAACCGCGTGTAATGTACGTCCTCGAGCAGCAACGCAGGTCCACATCATCACCCAGCCGCCGCCGTGCTTCACTGTCACCATGACACTTTTAAAGCAGATGGAACGGCGTGCATCTGTAAGACGCGCATCTGTAAGACAAAACACAAAACCTCCCGTCCACACCAGACATTTACCAAACGATAGCTCTGCACCAAGCACCCGGTGTGTTCTTAATTACTCAAATTAATGGGAGGGTCTAACAATTAACAACGTAATCTAAACAATTCAAATCTAAAAACTAATTACAAATTTTGGTTCTAAACTAACTTAAATATATTCCAACTACCCAAAAGAAGAAAACTAAATTGTTAGAAAATACAATCCAAAAAATATATCATAAATGGCCACAACAGTGCATCTGTAAGACGTGCCTCTGTGAGACGCACATCTGTAAGACGCACATCTGTAAGACGTGCCTCTGTAAGACGTGCCTCTGTGAGACGCACATCTGTAAGACGCACATCTGTAAGACGGGCCTTTGTGTTGTTCTGGGCCAGCAGCTGGTTCTGGTCATGAAATGCTCCCTTGGAGGCCATTTTTTTTGCCCATTCTCTCTTTCTTGTCATCCAGTCATGACCTCTTACCTCACCTGAGACAGAAAGGAATCAGTTGATCACGTTTAGTCAGTGACTCAATGAGGGGCCCAGTCACGTTTCCACACAAAGAAGGTGGATTTGGAGCGCCTGTTTCTCTTAGGAAAGGACACCCTCCTTTTGAAAAAGCATTTTCTTTTAGTAATTTGCCACTTCTCTTTGTCTGATATTAGATATTGCTTTGACCTGAGCCTCATTTCCTGGTTCTGCCACAAAGTCTCCACTAATCCTCGACTTTCAGGTCATACCCTTGTGGGCAAAAGCCTAAAGCACACCTTCTAGTATCTAACCTCAAAGATTACGTCTATCTACAGGGTTATTTATTTACTTATTTAGGAACGGACGTTTTATTATATTTACTTATCTATTAAAACACAGCGGTGTGACAGGGCTCGCACCAGCAGCACATCCTCTGTAGGTTATGCAGCTTTTCGGCTTTTACTTCCTGCAGATCTTTGCGCGTTTCCCTTTTACTTCTGCTGGTGCGTGTGTAGAATCTGATATGACGGCTAAGCACGCCATCCAGGGGGGGTCGCTCACATCCAGCCAGACGACTCCTATCTAACTCCCAGGGAGGCTCGCTGATGGAGCGAGCGGGTCAGGGAGCGAGGACGAAGCTTCTAAAGCCTCCGTCTTTCCCAGGAGACTGAAGGTCGGTGGATGTCACACCGTCACTGATGTTTAGTCTGGAGAAAGTCATCAGAGCAGAACGCCTCTTTGTTTTCAAGGCCTTCTCTTTATTTTTATTTTCTGTGAGAACGTCCTGTTCTACTGCAACAAATCTGTCCTTAAGTCTGGATAACGGCACCGTGACCGTCTTTAAGTTGAACCCACTGATCTCTATTATTCACTGGAGTGCTAATAGCCGCTGTTAGAACCGCTGTGAAGCCACCAGCCGCCATATTGGTACTCCCTATTTTCCCCCAGTAACCAGGGAATATTTGCGCTACAGCATCGAATAACGAGGATTTTCTCATGTTCAGGGGGGGCTTAAGACTTTTAAAATGTCAAATGCCATATACTATTTATTTTATGTTC